>NW_028261387.1:86136545-86419045 GCF_051295495.1 Thamnophis sirtalis
GCAGAGTTGCCGCTTTCGAGGGGCAAAGCCAGCGGGCGGGCGAGGAGAAGGGGGGTTATCCAGCCCGGGTTGAGTTTTGCCGGGGAGGCGTCGGCGGCGTTGGGGAACCGGCGCCCGGGCACCGGCGAGGAGATGCCCACCGCTTGGGGGATGCTACTTCTCTTGCTCTTCTGCCGCTGGAGCTGGGCGAGGGTAAGTTGGAGGAGCTGCAGCAGCTGCGCCCGCGGGCAGTGTGGGGATGAGAAAGGCGAGCTTTGGACGCTTGGCACTCGCCGGAGGAAGGGACTCCCTCGGCTGGGGCTGCCCACAGGACCCGCCGCCCGTTCCTCCCTTCGCTGCCCCTCCGCCGCTTTGCGCTTCCTCCCCAGTTCCTTGCCTCTTGCACACACCGGCTTTGACGCCTCCTGGTGCCGGCGTAGGGGGCTCGGCGGATGCCGGCTTGCTGGCTGGAGGGACCGAGGGTCCCCTGCGTGAGATTCCTGCCTGCGGAAAAGAGATCGGGAGGCGAATGGTGGTGATGGCGGGGGGGGGGGGGGGAGAAGAAGAGAGAAGAGCCGGGATTTATGGCTGCTTCCCCCCCCCCGTCCCCCTCCCCTTTTGTTCACTCTTGGCGTCGCAATAGATTCCGTGTGCAATAGAAGGGGGGAGAAAAGAGGGAAGAAAGGAAAGAGAGAAGGAGAGAGGGAAGGAAAGGGATGAGAGAGGGAAGTAAGGAAAGAGGGAAGGAGAGAGGGAAGGAGAGAGGAGAGGAAAGGAGAGGGAGAGAGGGAAGGAGAGAGGGAGGGAAGGAAAGGGATGAGAGAGGAGAGAAAAGGAGAGAGGGGGGGGAAGGAAAGGGATGAGAGAGGAAAGGGGAGAGGGAGGGAAGAGCTCCGTGTCAAAGCAACCCCCCTTCGCCGCCCCCGCAACCCCCCGTCCAAGTTCTCGCTGCCTCTTTTGTGTGTGTGTGTGGTGTGTGTGTGTGCAGAGCTTCTGCAACAATGCTGGCTTGTGTTCTCTAGCTGAGATGCATTCACACAGCTTTCTCGTCCTCTCTCATCCCCCCCGCATCTATTCACAGACAGAGGGGGGGGGGCGCATCGCTTGGGCGAATGCGGAACGTCGGCAGGGAAAGAAGAGGAAGCCGGCGAGACAATCCGAGTTTTTAAAATCTCTCTCTCTCTCTCTCTCTCTCGGCTGGTGCTCATCCCGACGTGCGGGGTCGGTGGGAGCAAGGCGGGCGAGAGCCCCCGGGAAAGGGCGCAATGTGGTGGAGCTATCCCCGAAATTTCCCTTTCTTGTAATTGGTTACCCAATTTAAAAAAAAAAAGTTTTACGGGGGAATCTCCCAGAACAACTTAACGTGTGTCTCGCTTGGGCTTGTCTGAGCCGCGTGTCACACGGCGTGGTAAAAAGAAAAAGAAAAGAAAAGATGAGGACTTGGCTTGCGTTGAAGTTGCGCGCTTGTAGGGTTAACGGGAAAAAAAAAGGGAATGGAAAGGCGTTGCGCCTAACTCTAAACAAGACCCGCTGAACTTCACCGGGTTTTCTGCATTAAACCCGTGTAGGATTCTGGTTTTTTTTTAATTCTCAGAAAAGGATGGAGGGGGGGGGGGATTGTCCTCTGGCTGCATTCACACAACATACTAAACTGGGTTAGTAAATTAACCCTTGTCTGGGCTTTATAGCGACACCACCGAGCTGGAATCGTAACTCAAGCCGGCTGGTTCCCCCCCCCCCCCCCCCAAACGAAGCTTGGGAGACCACGCTAAGCAATGCTCTCCAAACGCGGCTTCCCAGACTTTGTGAAATAGCTCGTCTGAACGCAGCCTTTGCTGCTCTTTTAAAAGCAGAATGCAAGTATGTGTTTATTGGCCAATGGAGCTCATTACTCTTCCGCGTTAACCCATCAAACCCGCTTTGGAAGGGGTTTGCTTTTTGAGAGAGAACCTGAGCACCTAAGGCATTTTATAGGAAGGAGAAGGGGAAAAAAACACACTTTCCAGCTAGTGATATTTGAAATTGGGTGTGATGGCTTCTGGCAGTTTGTCCCAAACTGTCTCTTTGATGTGGTCGGGGGCATGACTGTAACCGGAGCAGCCTTCCACATTGGGTTTCCCATTGTCCTCCTCTCTATCCCACTGGGTGTAGCTTGAAGTTGTTGGGTGCGTTGATTTTTAAGTAGTGTGTTTTCCTGTTAAGGTGCCATGTAGTTTCCAAAGTGTATTAAATCCCGAGGGATTTGTCACCTGTTTGCTTGGAGGTGAGGTCAGCCGACTTGGAGTGGGTGTGATTCAAGTGTGTTTGGGAAGTGTCCGAAGCCATCAAGAGATCCTTTTCTTCTGGTTGTTAGTTGCACTATCACTACCACCGGGGTCCTATTCTTTTAAGGCCTTTTGCCCTCTTCCTTTAGCACTGGGTTGAGAGTTCATTGTATATCCATCATCTCTTCCCACGGGGTTCTTCTGCACTTGTGATACTAGCTTTGCCTCTGGCTTCCAATAAACCAAACCCAAGAGCCAAAACACACACACACACACACACACACACACACACACACACACACACACCCCAACTATTTGGACAAGACAAGAAGGTGTGTTTGCACTAATGCACGTTAACTGTCTTCTGAAATGAGCTTTTGCTTTAAGAGGCAGCAGCTCAGTTTTTCTTAGCTGCAATGTGAAGAGGAAAACAAAATAAAAAAATCCTGGACTCTGTTTGTGGTACTTTAGGTGCCAGTTTCACTGCCTGGTTCAAATCTCTTCCCTTATTAAACTGCAATCTGATTCTGTTCTCCCTCCCCCCCCCCAAAAAAAAGAACAATAATTCTGCAGGATTTAACTTGTTGGATAACCCTTCCTCTTCTATGGGGCTGTTTTCGCCCTGGTATTCTCCCATGATTTAATTTGGAAGATGCGAAGTGGAATAAGGATGGGAGGCATAGACAAACCAAGTTGGACAAAGCTTATCCAGAAATTACACCACCTCAATTTCGACTTCAGGGCTCTGATTGGTGGGTGCCTCTCCCTGCTGTTTGGTGACATAATCTAAAAAGATGGGGACAGCAGCTAACTCAGGGGCCAGGAACCTTAAACACTAAAAGAGCCACAAAGGTCCTAACTGGACGTCCCCCCCCCCCCCAGTTCAATTCTGGAGCTGACCGGAAGTCCTGTTCCCGCACCATAGAGTCTCTTCCTAGCGTGGCATCCTTTTTCCCCTAGTTGTCCTAACTGAGAGCCCTATCAATTGTGGAGCCAATGGGCAACAGGGAGCCGCAGCAGAGGGATGAAAGAGCCACATGCGGCTCCAGAGCTGTGGGTTGCCCATCCCTGAGCTAACCTAATGAAAGGGGTCAATCACCTTGCCTGTAATGAGTGGGACATTCACAAAGCAGGGCAAAGCTATTAGATGAAGTGGCTTGGAACAAACACTAGATCCAGGGTAGGGACTATCATTGGGGGCATCTCAATTTATGATGATGATGCTTTTTAAAGTTTATAGTTATAGTTAGTTTATAGTTTATTAATGTTGTATGCCGCCCAGTCCCGGAGGACTCCGGGCGGCTTACAATACAAAGGGGAAGGGAATAAATAAGACAAACAACAGTTTAAAATACACACAACATTCATAGTTACCGTGTGGCTGGATACTTCAACAGCCCCCCGGCCTGCCGGAGCAGCCTAGACTTAGTGGCTTTACAGAAGGCCTGGAGGGTCGTAAGGGTCCGGATCTCCACAGGGAGCTCGTTCCAGAGGGCTGGAGCTGCAACAGAGAAGGCTCTCCCCCGGGGGGGGGGGGGTCGCCAGCCGACATTGGTGGGTAGGGCCCTTCCAATTAGGGATTATTATGTAACTTTCTTTGCTTGCCTACTCCTAGTTTCGATAGCTTTGGAGCAATGCTTCTCAACCTTCTTGTCCATTTTGAGATGTGTAGACTTCAACTCCCAGAATTCCTCAGGCAGCAGAACTGGCTGGGTAATTCTGGGAGTTAAGGTCCACTGGCCTTACAAAGTGGCTAAAGTTGAGAAACACTGCTTCAGTATGCGTTCTTGTTAAAATGGTATGAACCGTGCATAGCCGTGACTTAGTGGAAGAGAATGAGCCTTGGTTGCTCTCTGGCCTTTTTCATTTTGTATGTCTGAAATTTACATTTCCAGAGCTTGTCTGTTGCTCCCCAGGTTGCCTTGTCTTCCCCGGAAGAGTGTGTGTTGATTTTGTTTTAAAGGGACAGAGAATGCTTTCTGCTCCTCTCTCTATGGAAAGAATAACCCTTCAACAGTGGGTTGCCTTGACCCCTGCTTTTGGGGGGGTGGGGAGCCCATCTTAGACAACAGCACCCTGGGAGTTTTTTACTGCTTGGCCGGAGTGTGCACAATCTGGATGGAACTGATCTTTTTCTGTCTCTCCCCCTCCCCACCCTCTTTTAAAAAGCAACTGGAGCCCTTTTATTCTGAGATTCGAAGAGTTAAATTGGGAGCAGAGAATGAAAACAGTGATGGACAAGGAGGGGCCTTTCTGAAACTATATTGTGCCCCATCCCTCTTTCTCTAGGCCCCCCCATAATCAGGTAGTATTATGGCGGTTCGGATCAGTTCGCCCGAACCGGTAGGGGAAATTGTGGATGGCCCCGCCCACATGCCCCGGCTCTACGGCACCCCATTTAGGTCCTCTTTTTTTATCCAAAGTGCATGCGCGGACAGCTGAGCACATGTGCGAACACGCCCATGCTCACATTTGGGAACCGGTAGGGAAGGTAAGTGAATACCACCCCTGCTCAGAATCACTGAATGGTTGGAATCCTCTGAAGGATTTTGATCCAAACTCAACTCCTTTACCAGCAACCTCCAAGGAAGATTCACTTTCCTGAGATGGAAACTGGCACTTCTCTTCCCTCCAGGCGTGTGATTTCCCCCCCCCCCCTGTCTTGCAGAGATTACACAGGCTTGCTTCTTTTTGCTTAGTAAGCTTGTCAGCCTGGGAGATGAGCTTTGTGTTCCCTCCTTCCCTTTCTCACACTCTCTTACACACATCTAGGTTTTATGTGGCTTTCCTTCTGTTCATAATTATTTAAAATTCCTGCTTGGCTGAATCTGCTTCGCTTTCCTGGCTGTTAGATCTTCAGAGAAGGACCCTTTGTAAAAGGGTGTGCATAAAGCAGTTGGGGAAGGGGTTTAAAATCTCTACTGGGTGTAGGTTCCCTTGGTTTTATGATCTGGGGATGCTTTGAACCCTCGGCCCTCGTGTAAATCCCCAAATGAGTCCCGGAGCTGCATGAAAACGGACACTTCCTTGCATTAAATCTTTGCATCTTCTTTACTGTGGGAATTTTGACTATTTACAAGTCACCTGCAAAAGCAGCATTTTAGTTTCCAGCTGACATATTAGCTGGAGCCAAATCGAGCTGCTAGGTCTGGAAAACCAGGCACGATCGGCATTGATTCTTTCCTAGTCAGCTCTTCAAGGCTTGGGGAGAAAAAAACTGGCCTTTTTTTAAAAAAAAAAATTGTCCAGCTTGCATCTGAAGACGGATCTGTGTTTGTTTGTTTTTTATAAATCTATCTATCCCCAAAGGGGACAGATTATGAAGCCAAAAGCTGGAGGTTTTCTATTGAAAGTTTGGAATAGATGCTCCTTAAAATTAACCTGCTTTGCAAGTTAGCACAAGGAAAGGGGAGAAAGATTTGCCTGTGTCATTTTTTAAAAAAATTTCTCTCGGGTGCTTTCTTAACCTTCCTGGATTTCACTTTGCAGATCAGCCAGGAATGTTCGGCCCGGCTTCTTGGCAGTTTTTCCTTTTTCTCTGTCTACCAGTTGGTGATTGCTCAGCAATTCCACATTGATTTGTTAAGGGGAAGCGTGGTCTGGGTATACAAACCAACAACATCTTGCTGTAGCTTTTCGCTTGAATTCCAGCGGGTCCTTACTGTTGGGCAAATAGAGCCAAACAGGGTGATTAAATGGATTTTCCAATTCGTGTTAAGCGAGGGCGAGTCTCTCTTTCCTTAACCATGGCCTGATTTGGTATTGATCCCAGCCACTAGGGTTCCTTTACTACTGCTGCTGGCCAGAAAGTATTGCGATGTACAGCTCGCATGAGTCACCCCCCCATCCTCGTTTAATATTCTTTTCTTTCCCCTCCCCACTTATCTTCGGCATCCAGACTTCTGGGAAGTAATATGTTGAATTTCTGTTGGGGGTTGCTTGATATTCTTTATTATTATTTTTCGCTCCTTAGCTTGCAATATGTTATCGACGTGATGAACCTGTTACTGTTGTGCCAGCTTGGCTGTTTGCAGACACCTGCATGCTGGCTGCAAAAAGCTGTCTGCCTCCCTTACTCTCTTTCTGTCTTCCCCCCCCGACCCTCTTTTACGCAACCCCATTTATATATTTATTTTATTTTATTTTGCCAAGCATGTATAGGAGAACAGATTAAAGTGTAAACATGATTATGAACACAGGAAATGGACACGGATAAGTGGGGACAGTAGGACTGGGATGGTAGGCATGCTGGTGCGTTTATGCACGCCCCTTACAGACCACTTAGGAATGGGGTGAGGTCAACATTAGACAGGTTAATTTTATGAGGGTTTGAGGCAGGGGTGACATCCAGCAGGTTCTGATAGGTTCTGAGTTTTGAGTAGTTTGGAGAACCAGTAGTGGACATTTTGAGTAATTTGGTGAACTGGAAAATGTCACCTCTGGCTGGCCCCAGAGTCGGTTGGGAATGGAGATTTTGCAGTATCCTTCCCCTGGAGTGGGGAGGGAATGGAGATTTTGCAGTATCCTTCCTCTAGAGTGGGGAGGGAATGGAGATTTTGCAGTATCCTTCCCCTGGAGTGGGGAGGGAATGGAGATTTTACAGTATCCTGCCCCTGGGGTGGGTTGGGAATGGAAATTTTGCAGTATCCTTTCCCTGGGGTGGGGAGGGAATGAAGATTTTGCAGTATCCTTCCCCTGGAGTGGGATAGGAATGGAGATTTTGCAATATCCTACCCCTGGAGCGAGGTGGGAATGGAGATTTTGCAGTATCTTTCCCCTGGAGTGGGGAGGGAATGGAGATTTTGTAGTATCCTTCCTCTAGAGTGGGGAGGGAATGGAGATTTTGCAGTATCCTTCCCCTGGAGTGGGTTGGGAATGGAGATTTTGCAGTATCCTTTCCCTGGGGTGGGTTGGGAATGGAGATTTTGCAGTATCCTTCCCCTAGAGTGTGGAGGGAATGAAGATTTTGCAGTATCCTTCCCCTGGAGTGGGGAGGGAATGGAGATTTTGTAGTATCCTTCCTCTAGAGTGGGGAGGAAATGGAGATTTTGCAGTATCCTTCCCCTGGAGTGGGTTGGGAATGGAGATTTTGCAGTATCCTTCCCCTGGAGTGGGTTGGGAATGGAGATTTTGCAGTATTGAGGCAGGATGGAATCGGTACTCTATTTTAATACTGTTTTAAAACCTGTTTCTCTTGCACCTTTGTGGTCTCACGTCCCGTTTCTTCAGGGATTGTGTCTTAGGCCTCAATCCGCTGCTACAGTATCTTTCCCCTGGAGTGGGTTGGGAATGGAGATTTTGCAGTATCTTTCCATGCCCACCAAGTCACACCATGCCCACCAATCCTCGCCTATAGAACCGGTCGTAAAAGAATTTGAATTTCACCACTGATTTGAGGATATAACAACTGAGTCAGGTAGTGAATTCCAGGCATTGACCCCTCTGTTGCTGAACTCGTATTTCCTGCACTCGAGTTTGGAGTGGTTTATTTTGAGTTTGTATCTATTGTGTGCTTGTGTATTGTTGCGGTTGAAGCTGAAGTAGTCATTGACAGGCAGGACATTGTCACATGCAATTCATGGTACTTTCTCTCTCTTTTTTTTTGGTTCTTCTCTTAATCTCTGCAGGCTCACAATGGGGATCTTACCGTCAGGCCCACTTGCAAACCTGGATTCTCAGAAGAGGACTACACAGCTTTGGTTTCTCCAAATCTGATGGCAAGGCAGCAGTTCCTCAAAGGTAGGGAGACGTACTCGGAGCCGGCAGATCCAATTTAGAAATGGGAGCTTATTATCCCGGACGCTGGGGGAAAGAAAAGAGCTAACAAGCCAAGAGGAAGAATCTCAAGCTAAAGCGTTCTGCCGGCTAATTGCTTGGAGGGCATTTCTTGCAAGCTTGGAGCTCAGGAATAATGTTGGGCTTTGTTTGGCTCTGGCGAAAGAATGTTCCGTCACAGAGCCATTCCTTGCGCTGTGACTTTTTTGCCTCGTCTCTTGTTGGGAAAAACTTCCATTTCTATTGGCTGAGATAGTTTTCCCCCCCTTCCCTGTCTGTGTCTGCACGCGATGCATTGTTAACATGGAAGCATTCAGAGCTCCTTAAATCACTGCCTCTTTGCCATGCCTGTTGAACCAGACGTTGTTGTCGGATATGTGGTAAACAGGTCTTACAGGCATTCTGTTCTCAAACCCGGTGTTCGTTTTCATTACTACCCTACTGACAACATGAAAACACAGCCAGGGAAAAACTACCAATTAGCTTTGCCAATAATTGTAGGATTATAACCGCATTTTTTTCTTTTCTTTTTTGCATCTCGGGGTGTTGTGAGTGTTGAAGAGAGATGCTGTGAACTCTTAGTCTCAAGAACGGGCAGCTTATCTTTGGCATCGTTTTGTTTCTGCTCCCTCTAGGCCTTCTTTTTTAAGTTATGAAAATAATTAAGCGGCTTCTTTGCACGGGGCAAAGAGACGTCGTCTTGTTTTTAACTCCAGAGGGAACGGTGAATGGCGAACTGGACCGTTTTACTCTGTCCTTTACAACCTAATCATTGGGAGGGGGTTGAGATAATTTGACAATAAGTCTCATGGAAGGGAATGAAGTCTGCTTAGAGCAGGGGTGTCCAACTGGCAGCCTGAGGGCTGGGTGCGCCACAGGCAGGCCACGCCCACCCCAGATCCATGAAGGACAAAAAAACACCGGGATACGTCACGTGATGTCAACGTGACGTGGCAAGTTGGACACCCGTGGCTTACAGGAAAAGCAAGAGGCGGAGATAGGAATCAGTGGACCAGACCTTGTAAGAAGGAAGGGAGGGGGGGACTACAAAGCTTGATTTGGCAATGTGCCAGTTGGTTTCCTCAAGGGTCAAATGGCCATGGGAGTGCAAAATATCAAATGGAAAGTCCATAACATGGTCTGGAATAGGTTATGCACTTATTTAGCCATTGTGGTTGAGGGCAACCTGTGGAATGATGCCATGTCTTTGCATATTGCTAGAAAGAGGATTCTAAAAGAAGTGGATTAAGAGGAACCTGATTGTATGTAAAGAAAGCAAGTGTTCATAGAAACTTAGCCGGGAGCTTAAGGCATTTGATGGGTTTGTCTATCCCAGTGTTTTCTGAACCTCAGCAGTGTTAATATGGGTAACTCTCTGGACTTCAGGAAACTCGATGTGAACATTGCTTGGATTTCAACTTTCAATTGGGGATTTCTGGGAATTGAAGTCCAACCATCTTAAAAGTCACTGAGATTCGGGAGCAGTGGTCAATCTCCATATGTTCTTTGGTGGCAGATAAAGCCATACTGGAGCTTCAACAGTGAGTCTTGGACCTAGGCGATGCGATGAAAGACAAACCAATTCCCACATTTTGACTACTTTTATGACACCCAGATATTTTTATAATATCCTTCATGCTCTGGATACAGAAGGATGTTTACATGTCTGTGACTTGATGCTGCATCTTCAGCGGTGCCATTAGATAGATACAACGTCACTCCCTACCAGAAGTGCCCCTGCATGTGCTAAGACCCTCAGACTATGATAACATCTCGTATTAAAATATTGCTGTTATTACACTTGGTGTCTTGAATATATTGAATCACTGGTGCACAAGCTTTCCTACCTATCGTATTAAGGGCGTACAAATGCAGCACCTCTGCCAAGGTTTTGAAACATGTAGCTTTCCAGTGGCCAGCCTTATCAAGTTTCCTTTACGATTTGCAAAATGTGGGACTGTTTCTCTACTTACAATTTTATTCCTTGGTGGCTTTATCTTTATTGTTTCTACCCTGTTCCCCCCAAAATAAGACCTCCCCAGATATTAAGCCCAATCGGGCTTTTGAGCGCATGCACTAAAATAAGCCCTCCCCTGAAAATAAGCCCTCCCCAAAATATTGCAACACAGCAGCAGCCATGAGGTCACCACACTCGCTGCCTCTTGCACCTCAAAAATAATGAGGCCTCCCCAAAAATAAGTCCAAGCGCTTATTTCAGGGGGAAAAAGATATGACATCTTGTGTAGGAGTTTGTGCACCATGATAATGTTTACTAGCTTCTCTTGGGCTTAACTCATTTCTGCTGTACTTGCTCTCATGTACATCAGCTAGAAAACTCGGCTGATTGTGTGTCTCTGAGTTATTGGGTAGTTGCTGATTTCTCCTGGGTCAGTGACTGTTCGCAAGTAAATAGTGGGGCTTTTTAGGTAGACATCTTTTCAACTGGAAATGCAGCACACGACCTGGGCTGTCTCTCTGTGCATAGTTTTACATTGCTAAATATTCTTCAGTTAAGGTTTCATCACTGTATTAGTTATGCCTACTCTTCTGCCCGTAGAGTACTTGGGTTGAAATGTAGTGGTTGGTGCTGATTTTCTAAAGGATTTTATCCCATCACTTTGGGGGGGAAAATACTCCACATTCTATCCTGCTCTGTACAATTGTTTTCTATGTTGTCTTCTTCCCCCTTTTGTTTGCTGAAGGTGTGTGTGTGTGTGTGTGTGTGTGTGTGTGTTTCCTGCTTCCTCCCTTTTTTCTCCTGCCCAACCAATTGAAGAGGATTCTATGAACGAGAGATAACAATATTCATCACCAGGTGGTCTATCATCAGGTCCCACTGGGCCGTTAATGAGGACAAGTTAAGTTGATTGGGAGCAGGAGGGTGCCATGAATATATAAACAAATATTTAACGCCAGGGAAGACGTGGATGAAAAGTTATGAGTAGTATCTGTGGAGTAATTACTGCCTTGTGGATAACACATCTAAAATTGTGCCTTGGCCTCAATCACAGAGGGTGTCAGGCCTGGAAGCTATCTTTTGGGTTGGGCCTTCAGGCCTGCCACATTTATTGCTGTGGTAAACTGAGAAGGGAGATTATAGGGAGTGGGGTAGATATAATCAAAATAACATTCCTTTCTCAGAGAGTCAAGGACATCTTGCCCTGCACCTGGAGTGGTGTGACTGGGAGGCATCTCCAGTTGAGGCGGTGCTTGATTGGACCAAGTGATGGATATGTGGGTGCTGGGCAGGGACTTGGACTTTTTGGGTGGGGAAAACCTGGAAATTTTCAGATTCAGGTTTTCCCAGATGTGCCGATAGGACATCTCTAATAAAATGGAACATTGAGGAACCACAAACCTTTGAGTCTTCTTTCCTTTTGTTGGGGTGTTACTGGGAACCCTGAGAGGAGCTTTGGGACAAGACAAAGGGAGAAGAGCAATGGGCTTCTTCAGGATTGCTTTCTTTGGATTGAAGATGAAGTATGTCAATATTGGAGAGAATGTGTATGGTAGAACAAGCGAGAGAAGATTTGTGTTCATGGAAGTCAGCATCTTTAATTGAAATCCAGCAGAATTTTGATGCCTAGATCAGGGATGTCAAACTCTATTTCATTGACAGCTACATCAGGGTTGAGTTTGACCTGGGGAGGGGAGGGGGAGTGGCTGTGACCAGCTCGACATCACTTATGTCAAGGGCGCCTGTGGTGGCCCAAGCGTTCTACCAGATAAAACGGGCTCCTGAGCTCCATTTTCGGCTGCGACCGCCTCCTGCAACCCTCTGCCTGTGAAAATGGAGCTCCCATTTTCACTGACCAAGGCACCGTAGACCAGTCTGATGTTTCCAGAATGGCCCCGCGGGTTCGATCTAAGCACCCCATAGGCCAGATCTGATCCCCGTGCCTTGAGTTTGACACCCCTGGCCTAGATGAAAAAATATATACTGTAATGAATTGTGGGCATAGGGAACTGAAGTGAGCTGCAAGTCCACTCTGGTTCAAACTCTTGATCACCTTCAGAGCAACCACAGATCGACAGGAAGATCTGTCATTAAGCACACCCTGCAATTTGCAAAACTGAGTTGTGGTCTTGGTTTCTGCTTCAACATCTCCTGAAGAAGTCAGGCTGTTCTTCACCACCTGGAGGTCACACAGACTGGACTACTGCAATGCGCTCTACATGGGGCAGCCCTTGAAGAGCATTCGGAGACTTCAGCTCATCCAGAATGCAGCCGCGCGAGCGATTGTGGGTGCACCTCGGTACACCCACGTTACACCTATCCTCCGCGAGCTGCACTGGTTACCGATTGGTCTCCGGATACGCTTCAAGGTGCTTGTCGTCACTTATAAAGCCCTTCATGGTATTGGACCTGGGTACTTGAGAGACCACCTGCTGCCAATTACCTCCCAAAGAACCATTAGATCACACAGATTAGGCCTCCTCCGAGTTCCGTCTACTAGCCAATGTCATTTGGCCACTACCAGGGGGAGGGCCTTCTCTGTGGCGGCTCCGGCCCTTTGGAACGAGCTCCCCGCAGAGATTCAGATCCTCACCTCTCTCCAGGCCTTCCGAAAAGCCGTTAAAACCTGGCTATGTTGGCAGGCCTGGGGTCGATGAGTTCCCTTCCCCTCTCGAATTGTGTGGCTGTTGGTTGTTTTAAATGCCCTGTATTTTTTGTTGTAGCTTTTGTGTTTCCCTTCCCCTCCTTGGGTTTGTGTGCCGCCCTGAGTCCCGCTGGGAATAGGGCGGCATATAAATAAAATGAACCTCGAACCTCGAACTTTTCTTTCTCGTGGACTTTTACTAAATGTGTCTTCTGGCCTATCAGCCTTAGTTCTCTGTTTACTTTATTTGGTTGTCTTTGCTGTTGAAACTGGTGAAGTAAATTTTTTATTTAGTTTGGATGATAAGCGGCTTCCCAAAGCTGACAAATTGATTTTGAATTGCCGGACCTTGTCTAAGAGGGCTTGGTGATTACCCAAGTGATCCAATTGAAGTTGTAGGCGCCCATCTGTCCATATGCACTTAAGGTCCCCATTTGTAAAAGAAGATTGTAAGAAGATTGCCTTAAATACCCATATCATTTGGGGAAGGGGATGAGAGCAGCTTAGTTTCAAAGTCTCAAGCAGCCCCCTCCCCCTGAACTCAACCGTTAAATTGGTGTAGATTATTTCCTTTCCCCATGAGTGAGTGGGGACGTCCGTTATTCTTCATCATTTTTACGTGTATTTTTTGTTTTCAGCCTTTTTCCCATCAAAAGGACAAGATCCTCATCTAATAAATTTTCTAAATACCGTATTTTTTGGAGTGTAAGATGCACCTTTTCTCCCCCTAAAAGAACATGGAAATGTTGATGCTTCTTATACACCAAATACAGCCATTTTTGGCCTCCTGAAGCCCCACCCCCCCGCATCCCATTTTTGTGAAAAATGCAATTTGTTTTGCAAAAATTGAGACTTTTTTGCCTTGCCTCAGCCCTCAACAGCACTCTGCAGGCTTCAGCAGGGCTGGGGCAAGGCAAAAATGCCCCATTTTTGTGAAAAATGGGCCATTTTTCGCAAAAACTGAGGCTTCTTTGCCTTGCCCCAGCCCTGCTAAAGTCCGCAGAGTGCTGTTGGGGATTGAGGCAAGGCAAAAACTTTTTTTTTCTTTCTTACTTCTTTGAAATCTTGGTGCATCTTATACACCAGTGCGTCTTATAGTCTGAAAAATACCGTAAATGGATAAGGTAAAGATGCATGAATGGGTCTCATATGCCAAGGGCTCTATTTGGCTCAAGACCAGTTAGCTGCTCACTGCTGCTTTCTGTGGGCATATGTGGGATTGCATGTGGAACATTCATAAACCCTGCACTATTGATTTGATTCTTCCCGCTCCCTACTTCCTGAGACCTGAGTTTCTTTGTTGCTGCAGAGAACCAAGCAAGTAGTTTTATTTGCGCTGAAAATACTCTTACGTCTGTATTTTAGCAGTACAGGTAGTCCTCGACTTACAACAGTTTATTTAATGACCGATGTTACAACAGCACTGAAAAAAATGGCTTACGGTTGTGTTTCACACTTCCAACCATGGCAGCATCACATGGTCATGTGATCAAAATTCAGATGCTTGGCAACTGACTCATATTTATGATGGTTGCAGCATCCCGGGGTCAATGATATTTCCCTTTTGCGAACTTCGGATAAGCAGAGTCAGATTCTCTTAACTGCCGTGTCATTAATTTAACCACTGTGGCTAGAAAGGTCATAAAATGGGGCAAAATTCACTTAACAACTGTCTCACTTAGCAAGAGAAGTTTTGGGCACAATGGTGGTCGTAAGTCGAGGGCTACCTGTATTTTGGATTTCCTTTTGATTTGGGTCTTGACCAGTGGTGGTATTCTATTGGTTTGAACCGGTTCTCCCCAACCAGTAGGGGACATCGTGGGTGGGTCCACCCACCCGCTACCCTCCCTGGCTCCATTTCATCCTATTTAGGGACGTTTTCTGAGCACAGCGCATGTGTAGAAGGCCGAGCACATGCATGGCGGGGCACATGTGAGCACACATTTGCAAACTGGTAGGGAAGCTGTTGTGGCCCAGCAGGTGCCGTTGGAGCTGCCACCAGACTCCGACAGTGAGGGGCCCTCTGAGTTGGCTCTGGAGGATATGGAGGACCCTGAACAGGGTTCCGACTCCAAGCAGGGCGCAGAGAGACTGGTTGGCCACCAGGTGGTGCCTGAGCCTTCGATCAGTGGGGAGGACAAGGGAGAGTGATCCAGAAGCCAGCAGTGAGTTGTTCCTAGATGCACGCCATCGAAGACCTATTAGGCGTCAGGAACAATTACGCACTTACAGGAGGTGATTGTACTCAGCTGGTGGTCATTAGGCTCCTCTCCAGACTATAAAAAGCTACTGGTGCACACGACCCTCTTTGCAGAAGTCAACGCAGGATTGAATGTCGGAGGACAGTACTGTGAGCTTGGCAGGCTGGATTGCTGTTTATTGCTGCCTGAGTTTGTCTGAATTGCTGTCAAGGTCCTTATCTGTTTGTTCTGCTTGGCCTTCAGCCACCGAGGTCTTGGTGTCTTCCTGTTAAAATACATTGCAGTTAAGCTTGTCTCGGCATTCGTTACTGGATGGAGGAGGGAGTCAGAACAGGAAGCTAAGTGAAAACCATCCCTGGTCTCGACTTCCTTTGTTTCCCCATCCTGATTGACAGTGTTTTTCCTACCTTCCCACATCATCTTTTGAGACATTAATGTAATTAGTCTGGACTCCTGGAAGGGAATTTATGACAATGGGAGGCTTGATGTACGGCACTGTGTTGTATTGGCTGGAGAGACAAGGTGGAGCAGAGGGCCTGGTGTAGAGAATTCCGTGGCAGTGGCAGGTGCAGAGCGTTTGAAAACTGTTAATGTCAGATGGTTGCAACGGTTAAATAATAGGATGGCTAAGTAACTCCACTAAATGCATTTTCCACTGCTGTGCATTTTTCTGTTCCAGGTCAAAATGCTCTTTAGAAATTAGAAATTGATGGTGAGGCTACAGTTGGTGGGCTCAACGGACTTTTCAGGCAGGACTTCATTTTCCATGGAGGTCACCTCCTGGCACTGCTAAAGAAGCAGGTGAGGAATTGGTGACCTTTTAAGTGATACTGGGAAGAAGGACCTACGATAAATAAGCCTCAAATGCTCCTTTTAAACTGAACCTTTTGTCTTGGATTACAGTATGTGTGCTGCAAGCTAAAGGCTTGTTGCCATTTTTGGTTATGTGTGTTTGTTGCCCTTTTGTTTTAAGGGGAATGGTGGAAAACATGAGTGTAAACCAGTGGCGTCCAACCTTGGCAACTTTTAAGGCCTGTGCACTTCAACTCCCAGAATTCCGTGCTGGGATTCCACCCATGCTGGCTGAGGAATTCTGGGAGTTGAAGTCCACAAGTCGTAAAGTTGTCCATTTCTGAGACTCTGTACTGCCCCCCCTTCTCTCTCACACACACACGTAAATTTGTTTTAGAGAGTTTATTCATGTCCCCCAGTAGTTCCCTTCCCCCAGCCTCAGAATTGTCCCAAATAAAACCAGCCACAAGCAGGCCAACATTCATCCACAAGACAATGGTTAATAGTCCATAAAACAATAGAAAGTTGCTCCAACAAGTGAGTCCATCAAACAAACTTAAAACCACAAGGCAAAATAAAAAAAAAAACATTTATGAGAGTTCACTTGGCAAGAGAAGCTCAAAGGCACAAAGTAAAGCAGGAAGCATGAATAAACACATAGCAACACTGTTAGGAATATAATCTAACGGTTGGGTTGGCAATATATAAACCATGTAACAATGTTGTACCTGTTTCTTTAAATCATACTGTAAAATGTGATTGGTTGCTGTTTTCCTCAATCGGCCATAGGAGGGGGCCAGAACGACTGTTAGTTCTCTGTTTGTTAGATGCTGGGCTGATCTGATCTGAGTGTTTTGGAAGCTGGCTGTTAGAAAGTGCCATGAGCTATTGTAAGTTTTGCAACTGTTAGCAAACTTTGAGTACTGAACTGATTATATGATACTGACTATGTTATTTTGATTATCCCTTAACTGAAAAACATTGCTGACTGACTGTCTTATCCGTGTATGACTTGGACTGTTTGATGGACTCTGATACCTCTATTTCCACAAAAGTAAAAGCGTATTTAAACTGCATTGTCTCTGTATGCTGGTTTGTGTGTTCTCCAACACAACTCTCACAATGCTTCGCTGAACGTACTCGCTCTCCCAACGGGGAGCTTACCTAACAAACACCCCCCTCTGCTTTTATCTGCCTGATAAATTGCTTTCCAGTTCAGCCCATCAAGACTGGTGGGGCCTTCTCCCAAGTAATCTAGCAGATCTCCTTTGCTCTTGTCTTTTCTCTGCCCTGTGTGCTCTTGGCTGCAACACAGGAGGCAGCTCCTCCTCCTCTTCTTTACTGACCTGCAAACTGCCCCCACCCGAAGCTGTAAATCTCTTTCAGCTGGCACTTCAGAGTCATTAATTAACCCAATTCCTGATGCGCCAGGAGTGAGTTCATCCCCCTCAAGGCGGCCTTTGAAGAAGAGTCAGAGGAGTCATCCAAGGGAGACATCGCAGACCCCTGGTATAAACCCTCTAGCAACTTTGTCAAAGAGTCTTTCTTAAAGCTTCCCCTCCCCTATATATATGTGATGTGTTCTTCAACCTCTTTTCTGCAAAAACAAATTGCATCTTGCCCACCAAAAGGTTGAGCCACCTCTGAGCAATGACCACTATTTTTCACTCCAGAAAAACTGGACACAAACAGTCAGAACATGTTACAGGTAGTTCTTGACTTATGACTATTGGTTTAGCAATTGTGAAATTATGATGGCCTCAGAAAAAGGCGACTTACAAAATGTCCTAGAAGTTATGACCATTGAATCACGGCTCACACGGTGACATGATCACGATTCAGGATTGTGATTTGCAACCTTCCAAGTGGGCTTCCAAAATCAATCAAGGAAGGCTGGATTCACTTAATGACTGTGGCAGTTCACTTAGCCCTGTGCTTCACTTAATGACTGCAGCAAACATGGCCGTAAAATTGGACCTGATTGCACGACGACTCGCTTGACGACCACATCAACCTATGGGAAATTATGTGCCAATTGTGGTGGCAAGTCAAGGACCACCTCTTTTGGATGGAGGAGTGGATGGATCGCTTGCAGTAGATGCAATTTATTTATTCATTCATTTATTCATTTATTTATTTTATTTATTCATTTATTTATTTATTTATTTATTTATTTATTTATTTATTTATTTATTTATTTATTTATTTATTTATTTATTTATTTATTTATTTATTTATTTATTTGACTTATATACCGCTTCATAGGGCTATCAGCCCTCTCTAAGCGGTTTACAAATTTTTTAGCAAATTGAGTCAGCAACTTGCCCCCACAGTCCGGGTCCTCATTTTACCCACCTCGGAAGGATGGAAGGCTGAGTCGACCTTGAGCTGGTGAGATTTGAACCGCTGAACTGCAGATCACAGTCAGCTAAAGTGGCCTGCAGTACTGCACCCTAACCACTGCACCACCTCGGCTCTTGCCACTAATTGCCACTGAACTACAACTTTCCATCCTTGCAGTTATCTTGGTTGATGGCGAGGAGGGGTAGGAGTTTGGCCACATTTATTGGAAAGTTACAACAACAACTCGGGCTGTGAAGGAATGTTTTATGAATGTTTAAGTTCCATTGAAAATGTCATGGCCATCTCACTGGCTTCTCTCCCAACAACAGATGGCTTTTATAGAAGATGTTTTTTTTAAACAAACAAATGGATAAAGGTCTCTGTATGTGTCTCTTGCTCATTTGCATACATATTTCCAACTAAAATCATTTTTTCCAGAATCCCACATATATTATAAATAGGGATGGTATTCACTTACCTTCCCTACCAGTTTGCAAATGTGAGTGCATGTGCTCTAGCTTCACTCACACGCTCCACCTCTGCACATGCGGTCAACCTTCCGCGCATGTGCTTTTGGCGGGAAAAGGGCCTACATGGGATGCCATAGAACCTGGGTGGGCGGGGTCACCCGCGATTTCGGCTACCAGTTCGGGTGAACCGATCAAAACCAGTACAAGACCACCTCTCATTATAAGGCATATTATATGAGCATTGTATCTTCTATCGATTATATGCCAGCAAGTCAGTGATAACATTTTTTTAAAGAAAATAATAATTTAGATTTTAAAATAAAGACATAAAAACTAACAAGAACTAATAATTAAGTTGGAGGCAAATGAGAGAACAGAAGCAAGGAATGAATCAAAGTACCGAAAGAAAATAATGACTTCCGACTTTCTTTTACAACAGACATAATTACAACTTTACACTAAACTATTTCTAGTTTACAACATAAGTTTAATTTTTCTGTTATCTGCAATTATTTCTAATCATCAAACCCATGCAATGTAATTTCATTTCCTTCTGTTTTACACAAAAACGAGGCTTTTTGTGAGGAGAATTGAGTCCTATGTATCTTCACCAAAAATAAATGTGGGGCAAAAAAATCTGATAAATAGGTCAAAGAAGTAGATTCCAGCCAACATTATAATTAGTGTTAGTGTCTTCTCTTAACATGACCCCGTAATTTCATTTTTTCCACGATAATATCCTCTTAATTTGGTCTTTCAGCTTATATGTATTTGGACTATACAGTATGTTCCATAGGAGAGCCTTCTCGGTGGCTGCTCCGACCCTCTGGAACGAACTCCCCGTGGAGATCCAGACCCTCACCACCCTCCAGACCTTCCGCGCCGCCCTTAAAATCTGGCTGTCCCGGCTGGCCTGGGGTTAAAGACTCTAACCCCTACTCAAATTGTATGACTGTTGAGTTCTTAAATGATGTTGTGCCTTTATGTTGTAAATTGTTTGTCCTTCCCCCCCCCCTTTGAACTGTGAGCCGCCCTGAGTCCCCCCAGGGAAAAGGGCGGCATACAAATAAAGTGAAAACTGAAACTGAAAAAAAAAAAACCAACAACCTGAAACTGAATATTCAACTGTTGAATATACTGACTGGGTTTATAGGAATTGTAGTTCACAATAGAGAGATAGCATGGATTGTACTCAAAATAAACAGAATGTTTTGACAAGATCTGTTGAAAGGAATGTCATTCCTAGGGATTACTCCTGTGTGTGCTGAGGTGGGTTGCTCCTAGCATCGCTACCAGTACGCTGATTGTGGTCTGTTCATGCATGTGCCAGATGTGTGCTGTACATGCATGTGCACTGTACCGCCCCGTGACACCCAGCTGCTTACTGGAGTTCGCACAGGCGCTGCACACTGTGCGTGCATGCACAATTGGCCTGGTTGCTTCAAGAACAGATATGGAATGCGGGCGGGCAAGTGGGCCAAATGGACCACCGTACTGGTATGGTAGCCGCTGCTCCCGACAACTAGTACGGCCCAGTGGTGGGTTTCAAAAAATGTTCGAACCTACTCTGTGGGTGTGGCCTCCTTTGTGGGAGTGGCTTGCCGCCCATGTGACCGGATATGAAGATGCCGACGACACTTGTCAGAACCACCTTAAATTACCTCACACACAGCACTGGCATGCATAAGAATATGATGTCAACTTGTTTTTTAAAAGGTATCTTTGGTTTGCGTTAAAACAACTTCAACACATGCAACGTTCTGATTGCCCCACAAACGCAGTAGTCATCCTTACCTTTCACAGAGACACTGAGTTTTATAAATATGAGCATGATAGTGTAGAATAATCCTATCCAAGGACCAGTGGTGGGTTTCAAAAAAATTTGGAACCTCTTCTGTAGGTGTGGCCTGCTTTCCGGGTCCACTGGTGGAACCTCTTCTAACCGGTTCGGTAGATTTGACGAACCGGTTCTACCGAATAGGTGTGAACTGGTAGGAACCCACCTCTGGTACGGCCGTACTGGGCCATACCTTCGGGAACCCACCACTCCGTGTGCGGCGCAAGCTGCTAAGACTGGACTGGACAATCCTTGTTTATTTGTGTGACGTCTTCTTGTAGGAGCCATGGGGGGCAGGGTGACAACTGATGTTTTATCAATGGAAGCTCAAGTCATTTTAGAATCATTGTCGCTATTTTGTTTGCCAATAGCTGGGAAATCTATTTTGCACCTTTTGAAGTTTGTACGCGAAAAGACATGCTGCTCTAATTAATTTGTATGCTGTCTGTGAGAAATCTGCTATTTCTACTCGGGTGCCTCATTTTCCTGTTTAGTTTGTGCTTGAATGTACTGTAATGAGGAATTGACAATTCTCCAAGATTTCATTTATTTTTATTTCCCAACATTTGGTGTGTCTGAGATAGAAAACTGTTGTCACTTTTCTTCCCATCTGTACAAACTTTTGTACATCGTGATTTACAGTTGAACGCATGGGCCTCCCAACTGCCAGCTCTTTCTTTGCCTCAATCACTGCCACCAGGAAGTAGACGGCAGAGGTGGGTTCCTACCAGTTCACACCTATTCGGTAGAACCAGTTTGTCAAATCTACCGAACCATGCATATGCATGTGTGCTTGGGCACTTGATGCTGAAAAGGTTCCCCATCATTGCTGTATGACTTGGCACCAGGTTTTTGTTGTTTTTAGTGATTTTCATGTGCCTCGTTTTATAATTTTTAACATGTTTTTTTTTATATGAACTGCCCAGAGTTAGTTATAAGATTGGGGGCTAAACAAATGTTTTGAATAAATAACACATAAAATTGATCCCAGACTCTGTGCCTCAGGGTCATATTGATGGAGGAGGGGAGTCTTTAAAAGAGTAGCGAGTGTGAATTTTATAAAACGACATTGCCAAGTGCTCCAGCAAAGTTCGCCTCTTGGATTTTGATCTACATCAGGGATGTCCAACGTTGGCAACTTCAAGTGTTGTGGAGTCCAACTCCCAGAATTCTGGGAGTTGAAGTCCACATGTCTTCGAGTCATCATAATTGGACACCCTTTGATCTGTAGAGTGAGTTGAAAGCCTATCTAAACTCGTTCTGAAAAGGAGGAACGAGGAAGTGCTTCTCTTCACTTTAAAATAGCCATTCCGGGTGTTAAGAATTGTTGGAAGAAATATCCTTCTTCTGAACTTCTTGGTTCAGTTCCAAGTGGGGAGAAAGACACTGGAAACAATGGTGGTTTATTTAGAACAATGGTTTTTAATGGTGGACAGGATCACATGCCTTGAAGATGTTGGGTGAAGAAAAAAAGATCCTCAGAGTACCTGAATTTTATACCTTCTCTGGGCTTTTGAATTTGAGCTTGTTTTCTGATTGGTTGTCAGAATCCCATGGCCCCATGCAGGGGCAACTCTGTAGGCTGTCCTGAGTCCCAGGTTTGGTTGAGCCTTGCTGGGTGATGATTTAATGAAAGGGCTTTGGGATTCCTATTATGGCTCTGCCTGAAGGAAGTAGATCTTTGTTATGTAGAATAGACTGGCTCAAGCCTTAATGGCCCATTGACAAAGGGGGAGGGATGAGTTTCTGCCTCCCTTTTAGGGGAAACATTCTGCCCTTTTAATATTTCCTAAAATATTTCTTTTTTCTAGGAGAGGGGTGGGTACTAACTTCCCACAGCGTCAGTGTGAGATTTTGAGCGATGACACGGATATCCGTGAATTTAAAAATAATAATAATAACAAAAAAAGCCTTGAAAGGTTTTGCTAACATCACTCCTGTGCTTTTTGTAAGAGTTGGCAGTTTTGCAGGAGCTTCGGTTCTTTGCTTCTTAAAATGTAATTTAATGTTGATTTCCTGAGGACACCCTCCAGAAATATCGTGGGCTTTGTGTTGCTGACCCGCAACTTGAGGAAGAAAGTGAAATATAAGCAAACTAAATATGTCCTTATGATGATATTGTCATTAGTGCCTTGCATGCGTCAGGGGGAAGTAGATTTTCCTAATAGGTTGGAGCTCTTTGGATTATGAGGCTAATGCTGTCCCTCGGCCTTAATCAATGCTCTCCTAAGGGATGTTTCGTTATACTTTCAAAGTAATTTTGATTTTTCCCTGAGAAATGGCTTTTGCCTGCTATGGAAAACCTCCAAACTGCAGTTTTAGCATTGTGATCTTACTAAAAGAGGCCACATGTGACCCATTGTGAACGTCACTCTTTTTAAGCAAAGGCCTTGGTGTTGCACTTGCTTGGGGGTAGGCTTAATAATGTCAAGGCTGTGGTTTTCCCAGTTGCAATGGATGGCTGTGAAAGTTGGACCATAAGAAAGGCTGAGAGCCAAAGAATGGAGGCCTTTGAACTCTGGTGCTGGAGAAGACTCCTGCGAGTCCCTTGGACTGCAAGGCGATCAAACCGGTCAGTCGTAGAGGAGATCAACCCTGACTGCACTTTAGAAGGCCAGATCCTGAAGAGGAAACTCAAATACTAATGAGAAGGAAGGACTCACTGCAGAAGAGCCTAATGCTGGAAACGATTGAGGGCAAAAAAAGAAGGGGAAAACAGAGAATGAGGTGGCTGGATGGAGTCACCGAAGCAGTAGGCGTGAGCTTAAATGGACTCCAGAGGATGGTAGAGGACAGGAAGGCCTGGAGGAACATTGTCCATGGGGTTGTGATGGCTGGACATGACTTCACAACCAACAACAACAACAAGGCTTAATAATATTGGCACCTTGATGCTTAGCTGTGTGTTACACTTTATTTTATTTATTTTATTTAGTTTATCAAACATGTATAAGTATGAACATGGACGTTAACAAGGGAAATGAGTACAGATAAATGGGGACAGTAGGATAGGGACGGTAGGCACGTGGTGCGCTTATGCATGCCCCCTTTACGGACCTCTTAGGAATGGGGTGAGGCCAACAGTAGACAGTTTAAGGTTAAAGTTATGGGAGTTTGAGGATGTAACAACAGAGTCAGGTAGAGCATTCCAGGCATTGACCACTCTGTAGCTGAAGTCATATTTTCTGCAATGTAGTTTGGAGTGGTTTGCCTTGAGTTTGTATCTATTGTTTGCCTGAGTATTATTGAGGTTGAAACTGAAGTATTCGTTGACAGGTAGGACATAGTAGCAGACAGTTTTATATACTAGGCTTAGGTCCGACCGTAGGTGGCGTAGTTCTGGGTTGTCCAAGCCCAAAATTTCGAGCCTGATGGAGTAAGGGGTTCTATTGTGAGCAGAGGAGTGGAGGACTCTTCTCATGAAATACTTCTGGACCCACTCGATTGTGTTAATGCCCTATACACAGGACATTATAGGACTCGAGGTAAACCTGACTGCTTCTGTTGGAACAAAATTAACATAGAGACGCATATACACATACACACTGTTGTCGCTTTCTCTCTCTCTCTTTCTCTGCTCCCAGCATTCTTCCTGGTTGGAATTGAGTTAAACAGATAATGAGCACTTTATAATTGAGTTATTCCAATGGAAATGGCTTAGTCTTAATTTGACAACAAAAGCTTTCACAGAGTCATTGTTTTATTATAACAACGCCATAAGCTATTAACCATTACTTTGTGGTTCATCGTCTCTGCCTGACTCAGCTCTCTAGCATCCACCAAACGTTGGAAATCCGGCGGGCGCCCATTTGTTACACAGTAATTAACTTGTTTATGATAAATGGATGGAAGAAATGCCGCGGCATTTTGCTTTATGTCTCAATAAAAAAAACAGTGTTTGCATTTTCCCAAATTTCATGCTAATTAGGCTTAAAATAGTTTCCCCCAATAGGGTAGCAAATCCTGCCGATTATACACCATTCTACGGGCCACAGTTTAATGTGAGCATATTTAAGTGAACTGATTTGTAGAGCTGGTGGGTTGTTTCTAAAGATATAGTCTTACCCATTAATGCCTTGACTTTGTTGGTATTAGCAGAAGTTTTTTCCCCTTTCCTTTCCTTCCCTATCCCTTTCCTCTTTCCTTTCCTCTTCCCTTCCTTTCTCTTCTCTCTTCTCTTCTCTCTTCGTTTCTCCTCCACAATAAACTTAGAATTGTGATCACCGGTGCATAATATATCAGACAGGCTAAGATTAAAGAGTCTTGGAGGGAGAAGATTGGGTTTTTGTATTGTAGCAGAGGACAATTAATGCATGCTATCTCTTGCTCGGCTTTGTTTAATTATTAATGTTGACTTAAACTGGTGAGAACAGCTAGCTGCAGGCAAGGAGGGGGCAAGCATGGGGGGGGGAATATAGCAAGCTAGAGAGGTTGCAATGAATGGAAACTCTTGCTGTGTTCTACATTGTGGTGGCCAAGGCAATATTTGTGATTTGAGGCCCCGGGGGCCAAGTGCCCTGCTTGTGACAAAAGGACAAGAGAAAGAATGGAATAGAATTTTTTATTGGCCAAGTGTGTTTGGACACACAAGGAATTTGTCTTTGGTGCATTTTCATTCATTTCATTTATTTTCATTTTATTAAGCATTTATAGGCCGCCCTTTTCCCTGAGTGGACTCAGGGCGGCTTACAATAAAAAGGGAGGGGAGTGCAGGACAAAACACAAAAAGAAAATGTGAATAAAAATAATTAGCAATAAAAAACCCAACATTCATTCAACATTCGGGAGGGGCGAGAGTAAAGTCTTATCCCCAGGCCTGACGGGATAGCCAGATCTTGAGGGCTGTGCGGAAGGCCTGGACGGTGGTGAGGGTGCGGATCTCCACGGGGAGATTGTTCCATAGCGTCGGAGCTGCAACTGAGAAGGCTCTCCTCCGCGTAGTCGGCACTGACTGGCGGATGGAATTCGGAGGAGGCCTACTCTATGCGATCTGATGGGATGGAGGGAGGTAATCGGCAGAAGGCGGTCTCTCAAATAGCCAGATCCACTACCATGGAGCGCTTTATAGATGGTAAGAAGGACCTTGAAGTGCACCCGGAGACCAACAGGTAGCCAGCGCAGCTCACGGAGGATCGGTGTTATGTGGGCGAACCGTGGTGCGCCCACAATCACTCGCACGGCTGCATTTTGGACTAGCTGAAGACGCCGGATGCTCTTCAAGGGCAGCCCCATGTAGAGCACATTGCAGTATTCCAGCCTAGAGATCACAAGGGCTCGAGTGACTGTTGTGAGGGCCTCCCAGTTCAGGTAGGGCCGCAACTGGCGCACCAGGCGAACCTGGGCAAATGCCCCCCTGGTCACAGCTGATAAGTGGTGGTCAAAACTCAGCTGTGGGTCCAGGAAGACTCCCAAGTTGCGGACCCTGTCTGAGGGGTATAAATTTTGACCCCCCAGCCTGAGCGATGGAACGTCAGCCAAATTGTTGGGAGGAAAACACAACAGCCACTCGGTCTTGTCTGGGTTGAGTACCAGTTTGTTAGCTCTCATCCAGTCTTTAACAGCCTCAAGACCCTGGTTCATCACGTCCACCGCTTCATAGGCTCTCAGTGTACTTAAAAAAAAGGTACATTTGTCACAAATCAAAAGGTACAATGCTTAATGATAGTCATAGGGTACAAGTAAGCAATCAAATCATACTAGGAAACAATCAATATAAATCGTAAGGATACAAGCAACAAAGTTACAGTCATACATGGGAGGAGATGGGTGGTAGGAACAATGAGAAGATTAATAGTAATAGTAATGCAAATGCTACACAGGGTAATTTCGGGGAGGGGGGTGTTAGGAGACCAAGAATAGGTAGTTTCCCCCCAATACACACACAGGAATGCTTGCACAAGTTAAGAATAGGGTATCCTCTGCTTCCTTGTTCCATGAGCTGCATGAAATTATTTCTGGTGGTTTCTCTTTTTCTTTCTCCTTCTCTAATTTTGCCCTGGTATCGAAGATCATTCTTCTCATTCCTGAATGCCTGCCTCTTGTGCATTAAAGAGCACGATGAGCAGCTGTTCCTTGTGGTTCTGGCTGGGGACAGGGTGGAGGGGAGAAGGAAAAGGGAGGCATTGAAAGGTGAAGATGCTGTTCCATTGTGCTGTCTGGTGGATCATGCAAACAGCTGCTCCGTTTTGTTAACCGTTTGAAAACCTCGGCTCGGGTCTGTGCCACTTTGCACAAGCCCACCTTCGGGATTGTCTGGATCCGCCACGAGGTTGTAACTGGATTGTGCGGCTGGCACATAAGAGCTTTCTAGCTTTTTGATTACTTTTTTTTAAACCAAAAGCTCCCCACTTTCCAAGCTGAAGTTTCTAAAATTGCTGAAGGAGCACCAGATGTTCCAAAGGAATCTTTTTGCAATTGCTTGGCCTCCGGATGTGATAGATCAGTGAGGTGTGCCAAAAGCAAAGGGAGCATTGGGAAATCACACATGCACATGCTCACACCCATAATGCAATGCCCTACCCCCCTCCCACACATGCGCGCACAACTCCCCCCCCCTGTGCATGCGCGCAGGCCTCACTGAAGCCTCCGGGCTTCTGGGTTGCCCATTGGGTAGTTTTTCGTCCTTCAGAGGCTTCAGGGTAGCCACACCCTAGAATTCCTCAGGATGAATCTGATAGAATAGACGGTTATAAACTTTAGTTAGGCAAAGTTTATTCTGTCCCTACTGACCTGGCAGTTCTGTACCTGGTTTCATTGTACAATGGGATGTACTTTTTAAAAGAACATGCAATGTGGAATGGAGCTATTATTGTTTTAGTGTCTTTTAAATTGTTTTAATTGCTTTAGAATTTGAGAATCTTAAGATGGCTAGATTCATTTGGTTGAGTTGGGCAAGCTATAGAAAATGAATGAATGAATGAATGAATGAATGAATGAATGAATGAATGAATGAATCAATCAATCAATCAATCAATCAATCAATCAAATGGTGGAGCCAGATCTTTCCACAAAGAAATTGTTACTGATAAGGGAAACTCCTGTTTCAAAGCCTACATTAGCACAAGAGCAAAGTCCTTTCCATTACCCTATGAATTTCATGTTTTATGTTACTGATAGGTTATAGAAAATCATCAATTTACGACTGGGATTGGGGTTTCCTTTGTAAGTCAGTGCTTTCATAAAGCAAGTCATCACATGACTGGAACCAATTTTATAACCATTTTACCATGGTCGTTAAGCAAATCTCGTGATCATTAAGTGAATCTTGTCATTAAGTGAATCCGTCCTCCCCAATTGACTCTCAGAAGCTGTTTGGGAAGGTTGGAAATCACTATCACATGAACACAACATGCAGCGACAGCCGAAAATGTGAGCTAGTTGCTTAAGCACCCAAATTATAATCAGTGACAGTGTGAAAAAATGGTTGTAACTTCAAGGACAGGTGATGAGTCATTATTTCCAAGGTCATTGTAACTTTTGGACTGTTGTTAGGCAAACAATTGTCAAGTGCTATCTGTAGTTGATTTTAATCTTCACTTCTGGAGCTAAACTGGTTGATTGGTGCATCAATCTATAATGAAAAAAAAAGGAGAAGAAGATGAGAAAATGATGTGTTTAAATTTTTTAGAAAGAGACTTATAAATTGAAGGCCTTTGCTGATGACCCAGTTTTGATCCTACAAGAACTTAATAATAGCACTGAATACCTAATGAAGAAGTTAAAGGACTTTGGTGCATTAGTGGGTTTGAAAATACGTAAACAGAAAGTAAAGTTGGTTAAGAAGATGAGCAAGAAGGTCAAATATCTGAAGATTACACTGATTAATATGAACTGTGTGTTGTTGCAAAACTACAATGTTAAGACATGGAACATTATCAAAAATTATATCAAAAAAATCCTTATCAAAGTGGGATAAATTATTTATTCCAGACAATGCTGATACTGATGTCTGACATATATTTAAACAACAGCAAAAAAGTTTTTTTTCCTGAATTTGTGTGGGAAGAGAGAAAAAAACAAGTATTAAATTAAAAATATTGCAAGATGCCAAAGGAAAAGATGTGTTTGTGAAGAGAAGGCAGAGACTAGGGGTGGAGTTAAGCGAGTAATCAGCCTAGTCATTTACATTCCCACAAATGATCTAAGCCTAACAACCCCTCTTAAATTCTGTTGACTCTTATCTAGTGTCAATTTACTGCTGGCTACGCTAGTTGACATGATTCTTGTGCATAGGCATAAGCAATAAATCATCAGGGGTGTCAAACTCAAGGCCTGCGGGCCAGATCTAGCCGATGCGGGGGGGGGGGGGGGGGCTTAGATCTGGCCCATGGTTCCTCTGCCGGCAAAAATGAGCTCAGGAGGGCTGTGGGCAGCCCTCCCGAGCTCTATTTACATTGGCAGAAGGTTGTAAGAGGCCATCCCAGTTGAAAACAGAACTTGGGGGCTTGTTTTTGATGTCAGAGGGATGCAGGAGGCAGTCGCAGCCGAAAACGGAGCTCAGGAGCCCGTTTTCGCTGGCAGAGTGCTCGGACTGCCCTCAACACGAGTGACATCAAGCTGCCCATGCCCACCCGGACAAGCCCCCCCCCCGCCTCCCCAAAAGTCAAACACAACCCTGACGCGGTCCTCAATGAAATTGAGTTTGACAACCCTGTCTTAACTGGAAGTCCCAAAGGTGCTTTTTCAAAAGGCAATTGGACTTTATTTTTTCTTGAAGACATTTTGCTTCTCATCCAAGAAGCTTCTTCAGTCCTGACTGAATGGTGGAGGATGGAAGAATTTATATTCCTTGCTGGCCTCTGGTCATTAGTATTCTTTCGGTGAGTTGTTGAGGCCACTTGGAGCACTTGAATGGTGAAAATGGGTGTGGAACCTTCTTGGAACTGTTGAAAAGAACTGCTGTAAACATAGAAGGTTCTACATCAAAAAGGTTCCACACCCATTTGCATTATTCAGATGGCCCTGAGGGCCTCCAAGTGGCCGTAATGACTCTCAGAAAGAGTTCTAATTACCAGATAGCTGCAAGGAATATTAATCCTTCCATCCTCCACCATTCAGTCAGTACTATAGAAGCTTCCTGGATGAGAAGCGAAATGTTTTCAAGGAAAAACGAAGTCCAGTTACCTTTTGACAAAGCGCCTGTCAGGCTTGGAAGCCGTCTTTTGCATTGGATCTTCAGGCCTGCCACAATTATTGCTGAGGGAAATTGGGAGGGGGGATTTCTCAGAGGGTCAATGTCATCCTGCCCAGTACCTGGAATGGTGTGACTGGGAGGCATCTCCAGTGGAGGCGGTGCTTGATTGGACCAAGTGATGGACATGTGGGTGGTGGGCAGGGACTTGAACTTTCTTTTGGGTGGGGAAAACCTGGAAGCTTTCAGATTCAGGTTTTCCCAGATGTGCCAATATGACATCTCTAATAAAATAAAACTTTGAGGAAGCACCTTAGGGACAACCATGGCCTGGATGACTGAGATTCTCCATAGACATCTTACCATATAAGACACACATTTTTCCCCCAAGAAAGAGGCTGAAGATCTGTGTGCGTCTTATACACTGATTGCAGCATTTTTTGCCTCCTGAAACCTTGCCCCTTCAACAAAGTGGCCATGCATAGCTACTAGGAAGCTTTTAGAGAGCTCCTGGGGGCTGGGGAGGGCAGAAATAAGCAAAAAATGGGCCGTTTTTTGCTCAATTTTGCCCCGCAGTCCCCAGGAGCACTCTATGAGCTTCCTAATGCCATTTTTTGATTAAAAAAACAGGCTTGTTTTCCTGAAAAATGGGCCGTTGTTTGCTTGTTTTTGCCCCCCCCCCGAAACACTCTATAAGCCTCCTAAGGGCTATTCATGCCCCTTTTTTTGAAAAGAAGAAGAAAAATGGGGAAACGGGCCATTTCTGGGAGGTTTGCAGAGTACAAAAACTTGTTTTAAAATTTGCCTCTTCAAAACCTTGATGCGTCTTATACTCCAGTGCGTCTTATACTCCAAAAATACAGTAACTGGAACTTAATGTGTGGTCCTGATTCTTTTCCTCTGACAGGAAGGTTAGAATCACCTGACATAAAACTGCATTTTACTGCTTGCTGTTTCCTTTATGCATAAAAGACTGTGTGACTTTGAAAAATTGGAAGTACTTGGAACTGGAGGGATGTAACTTGAGATTTGGGTGGCAATTTAAGGTTAACAGAGGTTTTCAAAATCATGTTGTTAGGCATGCCATATTAAAGATTTAGAATAGTTATAAACTGTCTTCCAAGATCCCTTTATGGTTACCACCCCAAGAAGCTGTTCACAGAAGGGAAACGATAAACCCCACAAACTGGACTGACTTATGCAGATTTCTTTACTTTTTCTGAAGGAGACTTTAAATAGAGCCGAGGCGGCGCAGTGGTTAGAGTGCAGTACTGAAGGCTACTTCAGCTGACTGCTAGCTGCAGTTCAGCAGTTCAGATCTCACCAGCTCAAGGTTGACTAAGCCACCCATCCTTCCGAGGTGGGTAAAATGAGGACCCAGATTGTTGGGGGCAATAGACTGACTCTGTAAACCACTTAGAGAGGGCTGTAAAGGACTGTGAAGCGGTATGTAACTTGCTATTGCTATATTGAAAACAAGTGAAGAAATGGAAAAGAAGGCTTGTACGGTACTCAGATGTAGTATTCAGCAGGTTCTGACCATTTCTGGAGAACCGGTAGTGGAAACTTTGAGTAGTTTGGAGAACGGGTAAATGCCACCTCTGATTGGCACCCGTCCCCATCTATTCTCTGCTCCCGAGCCCCAGCTGATTGGGAGAAAATGGGAATTTTGCAGTAACCTTCCCCTGGAGTGGGGAGGGAATGGAGATTTTACAGTATCCTTCCCCTGCCACGCCCACCAAGCAGGCCCACAGAACTGGTAGTAAAAAAATTTGAATCCCACCATGGACAGTACTTGTTAGCTGTTTGCTTATGTTTGAAAGATTTAAACTGGATAAGAAGAATTTTGGTTTTACAAATGAGAAAAGTGAGCTTGAATTGGATTTGTATACTAATGAAAAAAGCATGTCATTGCAAAGATTTATAGACTTTCATTGAAAATGACTATGCAAGATGAATATGTTAAAGACTGTTTGAATAAGTGGGCAAAAATTGCATATAATATAATGCTAGGTCAGTGGACGAACGCGTGGAGTGAGGGATTGAAATTCACTCTGAGCTATAATTTGAAAGATAATTTCTATGAGATGATATATCGTTGGTATTTAAGATCTGATTCATTGTCAAAATAGTATAAATGGTGTGTCAAACATATGCTGGAAATGTAATCACTATGAAGGCACGTATTAAACCTTTGGTGGACATGTAACAAGGCTAAGAGTTATGGGGAATAAATAAATTAAATATGTGCTTTCAAATCAATACTAAGAACAGCAGACTCCAGAAATTAGTTGGAACCAAATAGGGAGCTTCAGCTACCACCCTCAAGTCATTAGGTCTACAGTTGGTCTGCTCCCAGTGGTGGAATTCAGCCGGTTCACACCTATTTGGGAAAACCGGTTGTTAACTTTCTAAGCAGTTCGGAGAACTGGTTGTCGGAAGAAATCTCCTTTTGTTTTTTTCCACTTTACAAGGCTAATCCTGTAAGGAAGGCAGGAAGGAAACATTCTGGTGTTGTTTCTAGCCTAATCTTTATTGCCCTGCTTACAGAAACTGCCTCTCCGGTTAACCCTTGTTACATTCTAACAGCTAAGATGAAGCGCCCATCGACATAAGTGATGTTGAGTGGGCCATGCCCACCCAGTCACATGACCACCAATCCACACCTACCCAGTTGGTCATTAAGGCAAAGAACTGGTTGTTAAATTATTTGAATCGCACCACTGTCTACCCCGCAGCAAAGCACTGTTTCCCCATATGAATTAAAAGCTGCCATACTAGTAAATTAGATGCCAGACTCAATGACACCATGAGGATTATAAGCGGATGTATTAAAACTACTCCAACTTGCTGGCTTCCTGTTCTGAGCCATATAGCACTGCCAGCTTTACAAAGGCAAGATGCGCTAGTGAGAGAATACCAAAAAATTATGAGCAACTCACTCCTACTGATAGCAATAGCACTTAGACTTACATACCGCTTTACAGTCCTTTACAGCCCTCTCTAAGCGGTTTTTACAGAGTCAGCCTATTGCCCCCAACAGTCTGGGTCCTCATTTTACCAACCTTGGAAGGATGGAAGGCTGAGTCAACCTTGAGCCTGGTGAGATTTGAACTGCCAAATTGCAGGCAGCCGGTGATCAGCAGAAGTAGCTTGCAGTACTGCACTCTAACCACTACGCCACCTGCGGTTCTTGCATGCTGACCTTCCTCATTCGTTGCCAGAAGACTCAAATCCAAGAAGCCCCCACTGGCCCTTGCCCAACAACTGCCCAACAACTTTACCCAATGGAACGCCAAATGTGTTGCTGAATGCCCAGATATAGGAAGACATATAAATGACCCCACAAAAACGTGCCAAGCTTTGAAGTATCACATCAGCAATGGATAATCCTGAATAGGATTTGCACCTCAGTCTTTTGGGACTCTCTCTATAAATGGAGCATAGTATACTCTGCTTAGTGTGACTTTGGGAGTCCAATGTTGTTATTGTTGTTAGTTGTGAAGTCGTGTCCGACCTATCACGACCCCATGGACAACATTGCTCCAGGCCTTCAGGTCCTCTGTCATCCCATGGAGTCCATTTAAGATCATGCCTACTGCTTCAATGACTTCATCCAGCCACCTCATTCTCTGTTATCCCATTTTTAAAACAAATGTACAAGTGTTCTTTTAGCTTTAAAGGAAAAGCAGTTGGAGAAAAAAAATATGACCCTTTATTTTTATATATGACTAGCTGATAACCTGGCATCGCCCGGGTATGTATTTATCCCAGTCCTGTATTAGAGAGAGCACCCTTGTGGAGTACTGCGAAGCCGTTACCATGGCAACTCTACTGTGCTGTACAATAGAAACCATTTAAGGTACAACAGGCTGTATCTTAACTGAACTTGAATCCAAAATACACACTATCACTATCAAAAGTACTGTGACTTGACACTATAGATATAATTCAGTCCTTTTCATTTCATCGGCCTATGCATTCTGGAGTTATGCTGGAACACACATACACAAACGGACACACACACGCATACACACACTGAGGAGTGTTATGGGTGTCTTACCAGAGAGTAAGTCATGTGTGTACAAAGTTTGGTTGAAATTGCTCAAGGCATTCCAGAGTTATGCTGGAGATCTCTCTCTCTCTCTCTCTCTCTCTCTCTCTCTCTCTCTCTCTCTCTCTCTCTCTCTCTCTCTCTCTCTCTCTCTCTCTCTCTCTCTCTCTCTCTCTCTCTCTCTCTCTCTTTCTCTCTCTCTCTCTCTGTCTCTCTGTCTCTCTCTCTCTGTCTCTCTCTTACACACACACACACACACACACACACACACACACACACTTATATAGATAGAGAAAAGAATAGAATATAATAACTTTGCTGAGACTTTTGTGTACACCATGATGGAAAGATTTACAGATTACCGCAATGGAAGAATGGATGGTGAAATTAATGGAAATGGCAAAATTAACTACCTTGATTAAAGAAACAAAGCTTGTCTATCTTTGTTTCTAGGTGGACATTACTTTGGGACTTTTGTTAGTTCCAAAACAAAAGAAGCACTATATTAATTTTTGGATTTGATCATTGGAAATATGTATGATTATAAAAATACTGTGTATTATTGAATTTTATATCAAAAGGTTAATGTATTTTGCATTTGTCAGGGAATCAAAGAAAACTGGAAGTTACCTTTTTTATTTCTTTTCGTTCTGTTTTATTCTTTTGTATCTTCCCCTCCTCTATTTTGTCCTTCTTATTTTTGGTTTTTTATGTTTTCTTTCTTCTTTTTTTGTAGTATACTTTAAAAAAAGAGAGGTGGAGAATCAGCAACTGGAACCAAGTATTCAGAAGTGGATTGCATCATTTTAAATCCCTTTCAAGATTAGAAGTGTTCCCCATGTCCAGTTGGAAGGTTTCCCATGTCCAGTGAAAATACTGCTTTCATGCTGAAGCAGCTTGGACTGGATTCATCCTCCTCGTAGAGCAAAACATGTAGCGTTTAGGTGCCTCTGTTCCTTGCAGTGTATGGAAGGGCTTTTAGGATTAAGCTAAACATGTCACCAATGTTTAATTGCTTTTTTTTTTCTTCTTTTTCTTCAGAAGGTCAAACCATTTGGTAAAGGCCACAAAAATTTATTCTGGGGAAATTGCATCTTCTGCCAAGTTGTTTATCCTGCCTGCCTACCTACCCTTCTCTCTGCGTGTTTGTTTTGCTAGAGTAGTTGACTCTTTAAAGGAGATTTAGAAAAAAGAAAAAAGTATGTCAATGTGGGCTGGTTTCTGAGCATCCAAAATAGAATCACGTGACATCAAGAACTTCAGATCCAGGTTCTACGTTTTTCATGGTGCATCGTAGCTTCGAAAGGTCATGAAGCAGCCGGTCATAAGGCAAGGACTAATTGTATATGGATTGTTCCGTGGAACAAAGGTTCACGTTTGAAACATCCTGGTGTTGGGGGAGAGGCTCAGTCATCCAAGTCAGTGGTCTCCAACCTTGGCAACTTTAAGACTTGTGGACTTCAACTCCCAGAGTTCCTCAGAACTCTGGGAATTGAAGTCCACAGGTCTTAAAGTTGCCAAGGTTGGAGACCACTGATCCAAGTCATGGTTGCCCCAAAGGTGCTTCTTCAAGAGAATAGAATATAATTTTTTATTGGCCAAGTGTGGTTGGACACAAGGAATTTCTCTTTGGTGCATAGGCGCTGAGTGTGCATAAAAAGACAAGTTGCATTCGTCAAGAATCATAAGGTAACAACACTTAATGATAGTCATAGGGTACAAATAAGCAATCAGGAAACAATATCAATATAAATCGTAAGCAAACAAAGCTACAGTCGTATAGTCATAAGTGGGAGGAGATGGGTGATAGGAATGATAAGATTAATAGTAATAGTAATGCAGATTTAGGAAACAGTTTGACAGTGCTGAGGGAATTATTTGTTTAGCAGAGTGATGGCGTTCGGGGAAAAAACTCTTCTTGTGTCTAGTTGTTTTGGTGTGCAGTGCTCTATAGCAGTAATGGCAAATCTTTTTTGGCTTGCGAGGGGAGTGCGGGGGGTCATGCGTGGGCGCGCCACACCCATGACCAGCGCCCCCTCTTTTTTGGCATGCTTTTTTTCGCCCTTCCCAGGTTCCAGAGGTTTTATAGGAGCCTGGGGAGAGCAAAAACAGCCTCCTCTCCCCGGAGGCCCTCTGGAGGTTTCAGGAGCTTCCCTGAAGCCTCCGGAGTGCAAAAAAACAGCCCTATGGGCAAACCGGAAGTTTGGGAACTGACTTCCGGTTTGCTCGTAGGGCCGGTTTTATCCCTCCAGAGCCTTCAGGGGCCTTCCGGAGGCTTCCCTGAAGGCTCTGGAGGGCAAAAAAATGACTCTACAAGCAAACCGGAAGTCACTTCCGGTTTGTCCATAGGGCCGTTTTTAGCCCTCTAGAGCAGGGGTAGTCAACCTTTTTATACTACCACCCACTTTTGTATCTCTGTTAGTAGTAAAATTTTATAACTGCCCACCGGTTCCACAGTAATGGTGAATTATAAAGTAGGGAAGTCAATTAAATTTAAAAAAGGAAAGTGCTTCAGTATTGGACAAAACCCTTACCACCCACCATGAAAGCTGGAACGCCCACAAGTGGGCGGTAGGGACCAGATTGACTGACTACCATTGCTCTAGAGCCTTCAGGGCCTTCCGCTTTGCATGCCCTGACAAATGGCTCTGCGTGCTACCTGTGGTATCCGTGCCATAGGTTTGCCATCCCGGCTCCATAGCATCATTTTGAGGGTCGGAGTCAGAGGTGGGTTCCTACCAGTTCGTACCAGTTCTGTAGAACCGGTTCGTCAAATCTACTGAACCGGTTGGAAGAGGTTCCACCAGAAAGTAGGCCACACCTACAGAAGAGGTTCCAAAATTTTTTGAAACCCACCACTGACACACACACACACACACACACACACACACACACACACACACACAGACAGACAGACAGACTCAGACAAAGAGAGAAAGAGAAAGAAAGGAAGAAAGAAATAAAGAAAAAAAGAAAAAAAGAAAAAAGAAGGAAAAAGTGTGAGAGAGAGATGAAAGAAAAAAAGGAAAAGGGGACAGAGAGACAAAAGGAAGGAGAGAGAGAGAGGGAGAGAGAAAGAAAGAAAACACATGGCCGGCAAGCCACTCCCACCAGGTCACATGGCCGGCAAGCCACTCCCACAAAGGAGGCCACACCCACAGAATAGGTTCGAAAATTTTTTGAAACCCACCACTGGTCGGAGTTGAAACAATTTATGTCCACGGTGAAAGGCAACTGGGCTTTGTTTTCCCGTGAAGATGTTTCGTTTCTACAGAACAGAAGAAGCTTCTTGGAGGAGAAGCAAAGCGTCTTCAAGGAAATACAGACTCCAGTTGCCTCTTGAAGAAGCACCTTTGGGACAAACATCCTGGTGACATTTAAGCTTCAAATACCTGCCCAATATTGAGTGGACCTCCAGAAGCATTGGGCTTTGATTCTCGTTATCTTCAGCAAAGAATGTACATTCTGTTTTTGTGAGGAGAAAACAGGGTGCAGGGGAGGTCCCACAATGCATGTGCAGGGGTGTGTGTGCATGGGGGGGCACACACATTGCATTATGGAGCAAGCGCACTGATGCTTTTGGCACACAACAACAAAAAGTTTAGCCACCCCTGACCTAAGTGAAGAGAAAGGCTTGGTGGAAGTCTCTTGACATATGCGAATTGTTTTTTTTCCCCCTCCTGTTCCGTTCCCTTGCTGGTGTTTTGTTTAAAGATCTCTAGGCCATTCTTCTGTCTACTGAATAATGGATTTTATTTGTTTTAGCTTTGTCTCAATTAATGTTGTTCATTCTAGGATGCCCTTTGTGTCTTGTTGGGAGTCTGATGACCCATCCAGGCCAGACGGGTCCTTGCTCTGGAGATCTCTGGCTTTGACATTCCAGCTTAATTAGCTAGGGCCATATCACAGTTCATGTGGGGGGGAAAGGAGAAAACGGAGGGGATAAATGTGCAGGCCAACTGTGGGAATGAACCGTTTTAATGTTTGCCTTCGGAGTAGGGCAGACACTTCTCTCTCAATGCTTAAATACTGTGTTGCTACACACATTTTTGCTTTAGCAAAAAAAAAAATAAAAAAAAATGCAGACACAGCTTCTCGATCAACCAAATTTAGCCTGCCAGGAATGAGGAAAAGCTGTTTTTTTATTTTTTTTTATTTCAGTGGAAATTCAAAAATGCCACTCTCAGACATGACCTGGGGCTATCTGGTGTTGTGAGGATGCTCCCTCCACCTTTTTAATAGCTTGACTTAAATTTTACTCTGTTCTATTGCTTTATTGTATGAATGTATGTATCTATGTATGCATGTATGCAGTCTGAGGACCCAGACTGTGGGGGCAATATGCTGACTCTGTAAACCGCTTAGAGAGGGCTGAAAGCCCTATGAAGCGGTATATAAGTCTAACTGCTATTGCTATTGTTTGTTTTTATTTAATTATCTATCTATCTATATAACTTAGGTCAGTGTTTCTCAACCTTGGCAACTTGAAGATGTCTGGACTTCAAGTCCCAGAATTCCCCAGCCAGCGAGTGCTGGCTGGGGAATTCTGGGACTTGAAGTCCAGACATCTTCAAGTTGCCAAGGTTGAGAAACACTGACTTAGGTACTGCCTATTTCCCTCACAGAGGGATTCTGGATGTTGCCCGAATAAAATATTAGGAACATGAAAACTAAATACAATATTTAAAATAGAGACGAGGAGAGTTAAAATTGACATTCATGTGTTCATTTAAATTTAATATATGCTTTTATACCTTTTAAAAAAAATGTTTTTACCCTAAACTGCCCGGCGTCAATTTAGGTGAGATGGGTGGTGTAGAATTTAAATCAATAAAAAGCTTTATTAAGTTGATGGCCGCATCAGAACATTCTGTGTTTTATCTGCGTCCTGACACTGCATAGCTGCTGCTACTGCTTGCCATTATTATCTCACACGTAAAAATAGAATACAATAGAATAGAATAAACTTTGCAGGAAAGCAAAGGACTGAGAGAAGTTAGGGATTAGTTAGTCACCTATCTGAAATGGTATAGGGTCTTCCTGCTTGATCAGGGGGTTAGATTAGAAGGCCTCCAAGGTCCCAGCTCTATTCTGATTGATTGGTTGGTTGAATTGAAGTCACCATATCCTTCAGTGTTGGGTTCAAATAATTTAAGAACCGGTTCTCTGCCCTAATGACCAGCTGGGTAGGTGGGGCTTGGTGGTCATGTGACTGGATGGGCGTGGCCAATTCAATGTCACTCAGGTCGATGGACGCTTCACCTTAGCTGTTACAATGCAATAAGGCCCTTCATGGTATTGGACCTGGGTACTTGAGAGACCGCCTGCTGCCAATTACCTGCAATAGACCAATTAGATCCCACAGATTAGGCCTCCTCCGAATTCCATCCGCCGGCCAATGCCGACTGGCGACTACCCGGAGGAGAGCCTTCTCTGTGGTTGCTCCAACCCTCTGGAACGAGCTCCCCGTGGAGATTCAAACCCTCACCACGCTCCAGGCCTTCCGCAAAGCCCTTAAAACCTGGCTGTTCCGACAGGCCTGGGGCTAAAGAGCTTTTGCCCCCCTCCTCGAATGGTATGGTTGTTGTGTGTTTTAAATTGTGTATTGTTATGTTCGTCTTTTTATCCCCTGTCTGTACCCCCTTCCCTGACTGAATTGTGAGCCGCCCTGAGTCCCCTTGGGGAAAAGGGCGGCATATAAATGTAACAAATCCAAATCCAATCCAAACCAGAGAGGCAGTTTCTGTAAGCAGGGCAATCAAGGTTAGGCTAGAAATAACACCAGAATGTTTCCTTACAGGATTAGATCCTGTAAAGTAGGAAAAAAACAAAACAAAATGAGATTTCTTCCAACTACCGGTTCTCCGAACTGCTTAGAAAGTTAACAACTGCTTCTCCCGAATAGGTGCAAACTGGCTGAATCCCACCACTGATATCCTTGCTAACTACTTTTAGGATCTCCTTGAAATACACCGGGTGATATTTAGTTCAAAAGGTTTATTCCATCATGGGCTGACTGTCAGGACTTCAGTTCTTATTATCTGCAACAATAACTGGAGATGAATTACGAAAGGACAAAGATTCTACCTTCCAGCACACATTATGAAGTTGAAAGATGTCGGAGCAAGGATGCATGTTTTTTTAAAAAAAATTCTGCATCCCACTTGCCTTGTTCTTTGTGGCAAGAATCTTGCAACTTGGTGCTAATTGGCTAAGGCAGGACTCCTATTTGAGAGAAGGCCTGGGGAGCTAGGGATTAGGGATAGGCAGATAGATGTAAAAATTCAATAGAAAAACAGGAAAACCACTTTGGTGGGAAGGTGACAGCGTTCCGTGCATCTTCAGAGTTTAGTCATGCCGGCCCCATGACCACGGAGACGTCTTCGGACAGCGCTGGCTCTTCGGCTTTGAAATGGAGATGATCACTGCCCCCTAGAGTCGGGAACGACTAACACATATGTGCGAGGGGAACCTTTACCTTTATATTAGTATTAAGTTAAGAATAGATAAAATGATAATTATGGCTGTAAATTGTAACTGTTATTGTGTAAAAGATTTGCACAAAATATATGTACCCAGACGACACACTGTTTAATGGAAGATGGTGTTTGAATCAAAATAAAATATATATATTTTTTAAAAGAGTAAAAAACTTGGAGAACCTGCCATGTACATTAAGATACAGGGGCAGCTTTATCCTTTCATTCTCTTGTGGGCACAAAGAAAGCTTAAGAAATCCAGGGAAGCTTTTGCCCAGCTCTTAATGCAAAGGTGTATTTCATCAATACTCTAAAGAACTGGAAAGGTAAATTTTTAGAATTCACAGAGCCTGGATTGATTTTTACCGGATGCCTGCTTCTGGATGCCAGTAAGAGCTATTCAAAAGTGTACAATTTCTATATAATTGGATCCAAAGTTGAAAATATGTATATATAAAAAAGCAGAATACTTTAAAACACCCTCTGGCTTAATAAAAAAAAATAGTTGCCCTAATTTTAGAAAACTTCAACTGACTTAATAAGGGTATTGCTTTTTTAAGTTATTTATTTCCCTAGTGGCTGTTGGTGTTTTGTTTTTCTCCTTTTTTAATAAATGAAAGATTGGCCACATCTATGGGTTCATTCTGCAAAAGAAAGTTTTCTGTTCATTGAAGCTTTAAGGATAGGAAAGAAGAAACACAGAAATATAATGCCAGGGTCCTATAGTGGTGTAGAGAATAGTTTTGGATTGGATAAATCCAGCTTGAGGATCTTACAGAACAACAGAGTTGGAAGGGACCTTGGGGGTCTTATAGCCCAACCCTCTGCTCAAGCAGGAAACCCTATTTCGTTTCAGAGAATCTCTGGTCCAATCTCTTTTTTAAAAGTTTTAAAAAGTTTTTAAAAACTTCCAGCACCCACAACTTCTGGATAAACTGTTTTACTGGTTTCTTGTTCTTTCTGTCAGGAAATTTCTCCTCAGTTCTAAGTTGCTTCTCTCCTTGATTAGTTTCCACCCATTGCTTCTTGTTTTACCTTCAGGTGCTTTGGAGAATAGTTTGACTCCCTCTTCTGTGTGGCAGCCCCTCAAATATTGGAAGACTGCTATCATATCTCCCCTAGTCCTTCTTTTCATTAAACTAGACATACATACCCAGTTCCTGTAACCCAGTGTTTCTCAATCATGGCAACTTGAAGATGTATGGACTTCATTTCCCAGAGTACCCCAACCAACATGGTTGGCTGGAGAATTCTGGGAGTTGAAGTCTACAAGTCTTCAAAGTGCCAAGGTTGAGAAACACTAAACACATGGTTCTGGTGCAGCTGACTACATGGAGTTGAGAGTGGGGGGGGGATTTATACCTTCTCTTGGGCTTTGCATTTGAGCTTCCTGTTCCTGTGCAAGAACATATATTCTATTGGTTGTTGTCAGACGCCCATGAGGCCATGTACAAATCCTAGGAGTTTGCCTGAGCTAGGTTTGGTTGAAGTTTGGTCTGCTGATGTAATGAAGGGTCTTATTGGACAATTCTTATTGTGGCTGTGTGTTAATCTTACCTTTGTTCAGACCCTTGCTGCAGGGAATTTGCTTATGAATAGAGCTAGCTATCTCTTTACCTCTTAAGTGCTGACATCTGTTGTGGCTTATTAAGGAAGGTGGGGAATGATTTCCAAGAGCATGTTTCTCCATTTCTCATCCAGGGAAATATAATATTCTGCCTTTTAAAAAATATTTCTCAAACTATTTGATCCTTCTAGGAAAGAGGTGGATGTTAACTTTCTACACAAGTGTCCTCCAGCCATTGACCTCATTGGGGGATTGGTCAGGCACCCTCTGTTGACCCAGGCTACCTTGATCACATCTATTACAACTTCTCCCATGAGCTGCGGTGGCGCAGTGGTTAGAGTGCAATACTGCAGGCTACTTCTGCTGATCCCCAGCTGCCCGCAGTTTGGCAGTTCGAATCCCACCAGGCTCAAGGTTGACTCAGCCTTCCATCAAGAGCCGAGGTGGCGCAGTGGTTAGAGTGCAGTACTGCAGGCCACTTCAGCTGACTGTTATCTGCAGTTCAGTGGTTCAAATCTCACCGGCTCAAGGTTGACTCAGCCTTCCATCCTTCCGAGGTGGGTGAAATGAGGACCCGGATTGTTGTTGGGGCAATATGCTGACTCTGTAAACCGCTTAGAGAGGGCTGAAAGCCCTATGAAGTGGTATATAAATCTAACTGCTATCGCTATTGCTATTGCTATTGCTATCCTTCCGAGGTGGGTCAAATGAGGACCCAGATGGTTGGGGGGCAATTTGCTGACTCTGTAAACCGCTTAGAGAGGGCTTTAAAGCGCTGTGAAGTGGTATAGAAGTCTAAGTGCTTTTGCTATGAAAAAAAACACACCATATAATAATAATAAGAAGAACGACCAATGTGTGCTATATGTGAGCACTTGGAAATGTTTGCTTACTTCACAAGCTTCCCTTTCACAAGGCAGTCGCTTGGCTAGAGGTTTGTGTTGCTTTTATCTAAATTGGTTTTGAATGCTTCCTCGCCTCCTGAGGAGACTTCTGCGATCGGTCCCATCTCCATTCTGCCAGCCAAATAATAAAGTCTGGAACTTGAACGTTTCGTAGACCTGGCCTTGTTTAACATTTTAAAAAATGCTGCCTCTTTGCAGAGTTTCTAAACCACAACTGTCTCTTTTGTGGGGCTCAGATTAATTATTTTTATCGGTGGCTTTTGTAGAGATTTGCCCCACTGGAGATAGTGGCGCCTTCACATGAAGCCATATTTGGCTCTTTGAATCTATCTTTTGCACTCTTGTTGGGAGTATACTCCTAGTGTTGTATAGGCAATATATATCTTTATACAACAGCTAATGGTTGTTGTTGCTTTAAATGAGTGGATGTACTTATCAGGTGTAATTAACTTTACTATAAGAAGGAGTCAAGAGAGCTCACTCTCTCTCTCTGCTTGTCCTATGCTTGATGACTTGATGCATGGAATGTGAACTGAAACTGTAAGCTATTGTTTGTTCTTTGAATTGTGTTTGGACTAATATCTACTATCACTGCTTGTGAAGCAATTATCAGTAGTAAAGCTACTTGTTTTTACTAGCAGTGTCTGAAACTCTATTCGTGTGTTTCTACTAGCAACATTCTTTCTCTCTAGCTGTACATTCCGCTGCGCTACTTTCTGTCTCCCAACGGAGATACCCCTAACAACTCTTACCAGGTTCTATTATATTTAAGACCAGAAGTGCTCTGTGTTAAATAATAGGGAGGTTGGTGTGGTGTGTAGCTGAAGATTTATATGGCTGTACTTCAGGTTTGGGAGAGGCGGAGAGAAGATTTTCAAGCTAGATCAGTGATGACTAACCTTTTTGTTGCTGTGTGCCGAAAGCATGTGCAACAGCGTGCCCGCATGGCTGCACCCTTAATGCAATGCGTGCATGACCCCCTGCATGCCCCAACCTCCACGTGTGCATGCATGCATGATCCCCCTGTACTCCCCTGTCCCACTGTGCATGTGTCCCACACCTCTCCCATTTTTATTTTTTGCTTTCAGGTTGGTGCAGGAGGCTTTCCAGGCCCAAAACGGGGCACGGGGGCTCCACAATGCAATGCAAGTGTCCCCATGTATGCGTCCTGCCCCCCCATGCATATCCCCCCACATGCGCCCTGCCCCCCTGTGCATGCACGGCAGAGACCCAAAGACCGACTGGCTGGTGGGAGGCACACATTCATGTGCGGTCGAGCTGTGCTGGGGCGATGGCTGGCATGCCCGCAGAGAGGGCTCTGCGTGCCACAAGTTCGCCGTCACAGAGCTAGCTATTCCTCTGTTCAAATAAAGCTACTGAGTCTCTACATATAGGAAACCAGCATTTTTCTTCTACGTAGGCAAAGCTGCTGCCCAGAATGCTATTTCATGAATTACTAAGTCATTTAGGACAGAATGTAAGAGTGGCAGTGGGAGAAAAATAATCCTACCACAATAAAGCTTTTTCAGTTTCTTCCTTATGTGCAGGAAGTCTGTACCCTCTCTGAGCATTTGTGGGTCTCCTCTCTTTGTCCAAATGCAGCTTTTCCTCATCTTGTATTCTCCAGATGTGTTGGACTGCTGCTGTTTTTTTTGAAAAGCACCGAGTTACGGAAGGCTGGTGCAGGAAACAAATAAGGCCTTTCATCACGAAACCCACTTACTTAAGAACTCCATTTCTAAGTAGTAAGTCTTCAACCAATATGTTGAATGCTTACTCTTTGGTTGTCTGTGTTGTTAGACTTGAAGTTTAGGTGAAGTAACAGCTCAGGCTTTCAAAAAGAGAAACTGAAGAGGTTTCTGAAAAGGCTGCAACAACTGGAGAATAATGTTCTCTAGAACTTTAGAACATAGAATCATAGGACTGGAAGGGACCTTGGAGGACTTCTAGTTCAGTCCCCTGCTCAAGACATCCCATCCTAATTGGTTATCCAGTCCCCCAAAAGTGCTTTTTCAAAAAGGCAACTGAGCTTTCTTTGTTTTTCCTGGAAGATGCCTTGCTTCTCATCCAAGAAGCTTCATCACTTTTGACTGAATGGTGGAGAATGGAAATTCAGTCGGAACGGAAGAAGCTACTTGGATGAGAAGTGAAACGTCTTTTGAGGGGGGACGGGGGGAAGTCCAGTTGCCTTTTTGAAAAAAAGCATATCTGGGACAACCATGACCTGGATAACTGAGACAATTTCCATAGATGGCTATCCAGCCTGTTTTGGAAATCCTCCAATGATGAAGCACCCACGACGGTCGGAGGAAAGCTATTCCATGGATTAATTGTTCTATCTCTTCATGTGTTGCACCAGGTTTTGGAAAAAATAGAACTGTCATTATGATCCACATAGGAAAAAATAGTTTCTCAAATGAAAAAAATTAAAGGTTTTGGCCCTTAAAGATTCCCTTCACCCAGGGGTGAAATCTGGCAGGTTCTGGAGAACCAGCAGAGGAAATTTGGAGTAGTTTGGAGAACCGGCTGGTTGGCCCAAGAGTGGGGTAGGAATGGAGATTTTGCAGTATCCTCCCCTTGCCATGCCCACCAAGCCACGCCCACCAAGCCACACCATGCCCACCAATTCACAAAATTGAATTTCACCACTGCCCTCACACATATGTACTAGTCGTTCCCGACTCTAGGGGGCAGTGCTCATCTCCGTATCAAAGCCAAAGAGCCAGCATTGTCCGAAGACATCTCCATGGCCATGTGGCCAGCATGACTAAATGCCAAAGGCGCACAGAACGCTGTTATCTTCCCACCAAAGGTGGTTCCTATTTTTCTACTTGCATTTTTTACGTGCTTTCGAACTGCTAGGTTGGCAGAAGCTGGGACAAGTAACAGGAGCTCAGTCTGTTACATGGCTCTAGGGATTCGAACCGCCAGACTGCCGACTTAGCCACTGAGCCACCGCGTCCCTTTTGGCCCTTAGCATGACTCAGAAGCTGACTGTGATTTCCATGTTAAAACAGTGTTCTTGATCTAACTAAGACAGTTTAGAGGGAGCAAATTAGTGACTTTTGGATGGGGCTTTTTTTTTTTTTTACAACTTATTACTGTTGGCTGTGTTGTTTGGAGCTGACCGAAATAACAAACATCTGGAGGTCATGAAATGGGTTATTAGATAAGAAATGGGCTGTTATAGAAATAATAGGAAAACACAAATGACTTACTTAATTGTGAGAATGTTGTCGAGGGGAATATGAAATAAAATCAAGAGAAGAACTGGCGGCAGAGGAAATATAATTGTCATGGCCGATTTAGATTTATTAGAAATATTTTAAAGTAGACAAAAGAATTCATGGTTTTGAACATTGTAAAGACAGAGTTTGAAACCGAATTGTGTACAAGGGGTAAACATGTAATGAATTGCTAAAATGTATCAACTATATTGGAATTTGAAACAGAAGAAGAACAAGTGAAAAAATGTACCATGAATCGCTTGTAGACATTTTCCATGAAACGGGAACCTAAGATGTATGCTTTTGATAATTAGACAGGCTAGATTATAGAAAAACAATTACGTTATAATTATAGAGTAAGAGGTAAATTTATAATTATACTTAAAAGACTGCTGTAAAGGAGACTGGAAATTACTTTGTTGCCTGCCTGCCTGCCTGCCTGCCTTCCTTCCTTCCTTCCTTCCTTCCTTCTTTCCTTCTTTCCTTCCTTCCTTCTTTCCTTCCTTCCTTCTTTCCTTCCTTCCTTCTTTCCTTCCTTCCTTCCTTCCTTCCTTCTTTCCTTCCTTCCTTCCTTCCTTCCTTCCTTCCTTCCTTCTTTCCTTCCTTCCTTCCTTCTTTCCTTCCTTCTTTCCTTCCTTGCACTTTTCGCTTTATTTTTCTCTTTTGCTTTTAAAAACCTTTTTAGTAAAAGTTATATAGTAAAAGAAATGAAATGGGTTGTTTTTCCTAATTTTCAGTGTAATAGCTGATTAAGGAAGTTTCGAGGGGAAAATGTTTGATATGAAGCCCATTTGGTTTTATTTAGTAAATCTGGACATATGGCCTTCAACTTGTTATGTTTTCCCCATTCTAATTCTATATTTTCTTTTTCATGAAAAAAAAACCCTGTTATTACAAAAACATTCGTACTTATACAAGTCTTCCTAGGAAATGAGCATTTCATGTATGCCTTGGCTGAACTATAGATAGCCTTTGGTAACCATTTATTTAACCACTATTCAAAGTTACAATGATACTGAAAAAAATGACCTATAGTTTGGTCCTTGCACTTACGATCATGGCAACATCTCCATGCCGTATGATCAGAATTTGGATGCTTGGTAAATGGAATATATTTATGATGGTTGTAGCATATCAGACTTGCCATTTGCAACTATCCCAGGGGTGTTGTGGCCCGTCAGCAGCCAGTGGAGCTGGCGGCAGATTCGGAAAGTGAGGAGGTTGGGGAGGAATATGGGCCAGTCCTGGAGTCTGGCGAAGGCTCTGATGAGTGATCTGCATAGGAGGCAGAGATGGGGTCAAGGCCATCTGACAAAGAGGTAGGTTTCGAATCCCGGCCCTACCAGTTTGCTTGAGCTCGCACCGAAGTTTCATGTGCAAGTGACTGGCAAGCGTGCACACATGCACACAGCTCCATTTGCACAAGCAGTGTGCACCCGCCACTCATGCAAATGGAGTGCACACGCTTTACTCACTGTTTGCACAAGTAAGGCTGTGTGTTGGCCATTGCCTTGGCCCGGTTGCAACGTCCTCATTGGCCACTAGTGGGCAACAGTCCACAATTTCGGGAGCCCTGATCTAGGATGAAATGAACTAAGAACAGAGGGAATCTTTAAATGCTGAGATTTACAGCATAGAAGTAAAGGTGGGCAACTATGGCCCCTTTAAGACCTGTGGTCTTCAACTCCCAGAATTCTTGAGCCAGGTTCTGCTTTCCAAGTTCCTTGTGTTGTACAGGAGACTTTTGGGAAGAAACTGAAATTTGGGGAAGGCTCTGTAGTTCTGAATCTGGAAAAAGCCTTCAGGGATTGAATTTAGTTAGCAACTTTGCAGAGAGGCTCTGCTTATCACTTCCCTAGCCCAAGATTGTTTCACACATTTGACTTCTTAGGACTATGTAGATTTTGGGCCACAGGTTGTGAAGAGGACATAGTTGCTCACCCCTGGTTTGGATAGATATTATGGGTTGTGTCTGTGCATGTTTCACCTTTGCTCCTATGTTGCAATCCTCAATCAATCAATCAATCAATCAATCAATCAATCAATCAGAATAGAGCTGGAAGGGACCTTGGAGGTCTTCTAGTCCAGTCCCCTGCTCAAGCAGGAGACCCTATACCATTTCAGACAAGTGGCTGTCCAGTCTCGTCTTAAAAGCTTCCAGTGATGAAGCGCCCACAACTTCTGGTTAATTGTTCTCACTGTTAGGAAGTTTCTCCTTCATTCCAGGTTGCTCCTCTCCTTGATTAGTTTCCATCCATTGTTTATTCTACTGCCCTCTGGTGCTTTGGAAAATAAATTGACCCCCTCCAGTTTTTTGGCTTCCCCTCAAATATTGGAATCTCCAGGCCTTTAATCATCTTAATTGCTCTTCTTTGCACGTTTTCCAAAGTCTTCAACAATTGGGGGGGGGGGGTAATGGGATGACCAAAATTGGATGCAGTATTCCAGGTGTGGCCTTACTAGGGCTTTATAAAGATTACTAATACTTGATGTTCCTCAACATAGTGCTCTTGATGTATTGGTCGGTGGTATATTTGCGGACCAGTTAGGAGACTTTGAAAGAGTCAGAGAGTATTGTTTTGGTGATTCCACTATTCATGGAGGTAAAGGTGAAAAAGTCAGCATCATTAAACAGGGAGGTGGTCTGGAAGAGGGAATTTTGTAGCCTGGATGTTAAGAGAGCCGAGGTGGCGCAGTGGTTAAATGCAGCACTGCAGGCTACTTCAGCTGACTGCAGTTCTGCAGTTTGGCTGTTCAAATCTCACCGGCTCAGGGTTGACTCAGCCTTCCATCCTTCCGAGGTGGGTAAAATGAGGACCCGGATTATTGGGGGCGATATGCTGACTCTGTAAACCGCTTAGAGAGGGCTGAAAGCCCTACGAAGCGGTATATAAGTCTAACTGCTATTGCTATTGCTATCTGAACTGCCTTCTGGAGGGCCATCATCTCCCTAGCGTAATCATGCTGGCAACCATTTCCTAGAGCCAGGCTGGCTAACACAGCACCCTCCCTGTGGGCATGCAAGCCGTCACCCCAGTTCACCTCTGGCATGCATATGTGCACGCCTCCCACCGGCCAGCTGGTCTTCAGGACTCTGCCATGCATGTGCGGGGGTGTGGGGCACGCAGGGGCCACATGTACAAGGGGACACATGCATGGCGGACTGGGTGGGTGCGGGGAGATGTGCACGCATGCACAGGGGGCCAGGTGTGTGCGGGGGAGGCACACGCACATACGTGTGGGTGGGATGCATGCACGGGGGCCACACACATATTGCATTTTGGGGGTTCAGGGCACTCAGTCCAGAAAAGATTAGCCACCGCTGCCCTAGAGCTTCAACTCAAAGCCTTCCTTTGCAACTCCTGCAGATGTGAAGAATTGACCCTAAAGTCTATTGCAATCAGACCATTTGCTTTATCATGGAGCTCCTGTTTGTTTCCCACCCTCCTTAGAGGAATAATAATGGAGATAATTTTTTTCTATACTGTTTGGATTGTAAAAAGAAAACGAAGGCACTGAAGCAGTGCGCATACTAATTTTTAGCATGCCTGAAGAGCTGGACACGTAAATATGATTTCCTAGGAGAGAGTCATATGAAAAAGGGGCTTGTAGACCGCTCTTGACTGGAATGTTTTGCACCCTTTCTCCATGACCAGCATCATCGTATGAAAGAAGAAAGCTGCTGCTTTCTTATTGGAAGCAACAAAGCAATTCCAGGTTGAAAGGAAACGGTGACATCAATTGGAGGCTCTGTGTTCATGTCTCCATTAATGTGCACTAAATAGGTACTAAAGTGGTACCTATTTATCTATTTGGGGGGATGCGGTGGCTCAGTGGCTAAGATGCTGAGCTTGTCGATCAGAAAAGTCAGCAGTTCAGCGGTTTGAATCCCTAGCGCCGCGTAACAAGGTGAGTTCCCGTTACTTATCCCAACTTCTGCCAACCTAGCAGTTCGAAAGTACGTAAAAATGCAAGTAGAAAAATAGGGACCACCTTTGGTGGGAAGGTAGCAGCGTTTCGTGTGCCTTCAGTGTTTAGTCATGCCAGCCACATGACCACGGAGATGTCTTCGGACAGCGGTGGCTCTTCGGCTTTGAAACTGAGATGAGCATCGCCCCCTACAGTTGGGAACAACTAGCAGATATGTGCGAGAGGAAGCCTTACCTTACCTTTACCTATTTATCTATTTATGTTTGCATGCTTTCGAGTTGCTAGGAGGATAGGAGCTGAATAAGATGGGAGCTTCTTCTGATCCAGCCTTCACAAGCAATGAGAAACCACTTACTCACAAGTAAACAATCTCCCCCCTTTTAAAACTGGACAGGAACAGTTTTTATTCACATGAGAAGTCAAGATAAAAAGTCCTTCAATGATTAAGCTCAGCAGAAATAGTCCCTGTTCACACCGGCTGAGGTAAATTTATGACATTATTTTCCAGCAGGAAGACTACACTGCAGTGGTGGGATTCTAATAATTTAACAACTGGTTCTCTGCCCTGATGACCAGCTGGGTAGGCGTGGCTCAGTGGTCATGTGACTCGGTGGGTGTGGCCAACTCAATGTCACTCACATTGATGGGTGCTTCACCTTAGCTGTTACAATGTAATGAGAGTTAACCAGAGAGGCAGTTTCTGTAAGCTGGGCAATAAAAATTAGGCTACAAACAATACCAGAATGTTTCCTTTCTGCCTTCCTTACAGGATTAGCTCTATGAAGTGGGAAAAAAAGCAAAATAAAATTTCTTCCAACAACCGGTTCTCTGAATTGTTCAGAAAGTTAACAACCGGTTCTCTGGGATAGGTGCGAACTGGCTGAATCCCACCACTGCTCCACTGGCACCTCAAATACAGAGAAATTGGTCCCAACAAACCTGGTTATGGCAAAGAAATCTGACTTGACTGATGTACACTGGAAAATGAATGGTTGTCCATGACAACAGGCCACTCCCAAACCCTACGATTTATTTCCCAGCCAAGGAGGGGCTGGCTAGCATCTACGACTTCTTTTCCCTGAGAGCCGGCTTATTGCCTTCCATTGCTCTCCTCTCCTCTCCTCTCCTCTCCTCTCCTCTCCTCTCCTCTCCTCTCCTCTCCTCTCCTTTCCTCTCCTCTCCTCTCCTCTCCTCTCCTCTCCTCTCTATGCATATACGTATCTGGGATGGGCCCCATCTGTTCCTCCCCCTCACTCAGCCTCAGGCCCCTAAGACAGCTGCTTCTCCACCTAGGGGCTGACAGAAGGTCCTACCTCTGCCTCTGATTCTGCTTCCTTATCAGAGCCTTCCAAAGGCTCTAAAGCTGGCCCAGCCCCCCCCCCCCTCTGGCTCCTCATCTGACTCTGCTACTAGCTGTGCTGGCAGCTGATGGGCCACAGCAGAGGTCATCCCATCACACAGCTGTCCTGACCTAGGCTTCCCAAAACCACGAAGCTGACTCCTCGTCCCGATAAAACCCCCCTTTATTTAGTTTAAAGTGAAACTAAAGCAAAGTCCCAGCCGACAGCCTTTCAAGAGATTTCACAACTGCAGACCTTTATCAAGCTTGGAGAGCTGCCAGGTTGATATCTTCCAAATTGCCATGCTGTAGCAGCAATTACTAGGCAAGAAGTCAGGAACAGATCTTCACTTAATGAATTGAAGTAATTAACTCCTGCAAACCCCACTCCCCTTTTACTACTCTTTATTCCCTATGGGAGGGGCCATTCACCATCTGCCTGTGGCTTCACTCCCGAGTCGACCTTTGTTCCTTAGCTGTTCCCGTCTCCTGGTAGCTCTGCACATGTGCATACTGGGAACAGGCTCCAGCTGCTTGTCTGCCTCACTGATGTCTGACTCTGAAGACAGCTGATAACTGGCATACGGCTCTGGGTCCCTCTCTGCTTCTGACGCAGAGCCCTCATCAGAGCCTTCCCCAGACTCCAGGACTGGCCCATGTTCCTCCCCAACCTCCTCACTGGCCGAATCTGCTGCCGGATCTACTGGCCACTGGCGGGCCACAACAACAGCAACACTCAGGTCTTGAATGTGGGCTTAGAGATTGTCAGCCTAAGGTCCTAACCACAGGAGCCAAGGTGCTCCTCGACAATGTGGCAACAGGTGGGGAAACATCTATGATGGGGAAAAAAAATAGCTATGGAACGCTTCTGGAAATATATCCACTTTTTATTACTAGGTTCTTCTTCTTGTATCAGAGAATCAAGACCTCCTGCTGAGTCTCTTGCGATCAAATAACCTTTTGGTAATCTCTTAATTTCTCTGGGAACCTGTTTTCACCTGTAAAATAAAGATAATGACTCTCCTGGTTCTTAGCTAGTATTTTGTAGCACTAATACATCAAACGGTGGCCATCATGCAGCTTTTTAAGGAAGATGGAGGGAGCACTCCCTGCAACCTTATGTGCCCAAATATAGGTCAGTTATCTAGTTGATCATTTCAGAGCCTGCAGAGGAGATCCACTGGGGGAAATGATGTTTTGGCTCTGATTGATGAGATTTCCCCATCTTTGGAAGTACAATTCCCCAGGTGCAAAATGGATTGTACCTTGAGTTCCATTTGTGACGGAGATGATTTCCAGCACTACAGAAGAAATGCAGGGGTACCAATAAAGGATAATATTTATAGCTGAGGGTTGAAATGAAGGGTCCCTCTGTGCTCAGTTGTTTTCTTGCAGATGTTTCATGACCCAACTAGGTAATGTTATCTAGTTTGGGTAATGGAACATCTGCAAGAAAACAACCCAGCTCAGAGAGTACCAAGGACCCTTCAAATACAAGGATATTGCACTATTTTGGGGGTGGGGGAGGGGATAAATAAACAACTACATATTTTATAGCATTTATTGGGGTGTGTTTCTATTTGGAATTGACATCTTGCAAATCCGTATCCAGGAGTGAAATGTCCAATTTTGCACTGTAAATTTGTTTTTGAGTTACCATTGTTGCTCTGTTTTGTAATTATTATTTGTGAGTATTGAAACTATCTTCGCAATTGATACCTAAGCTGGAAAGTTGAATTTGAAGAAATAAGGGAAAGCTGTGGAATCTTGCAGAATATTGTAATTTGTTGGTAATAACTGGACCTGGTCAATTAATAGAAAACTGTCTTGAATATAAACATTTCCTTTTTAATCCTGCCTGAAAATTTCAAACAGGAACCTTGGTGGCGCAGTGGTTGGAATGCAGTACTGCAGGCTACTTCACCTGACTGCTAGCTGCAGTTCAGCAGTTCAAATTTCACTGGCTCAAGATTGACTCAGCCTTCCATCCTTCTGAGGTGGGTAAAATGAGGACCCAGATTGTTGGGGGCAATAGGCTGACTGTGTAAACCACTTAGAGAGGGCTGTAAAGGACTGTGAAGCGGTATATAAATCTAAGAGCTATTGCAGAATGACTCTGCCAACTGCCAGGAGTTCAATCCTGACCAGCTCAAGGTTGACTCGGTCTTCCACCTTTCTGAGATCAGTAAAATGAGGACCCACCTTGTTGGGGGCAATATGCTGACACAATAAATAGTTTAGAGAGGGCTGTAAAGCATAAATCTCTATGCTATTGCTGTTTTGTGAAGCACAATAGAATTTCTAGCTCCGGAAACCTTTAGAGTTTAGCATGAGTTTTCAGAGAATAAAAATCCATATTGATTTAGTGAGATTTTCATTGTCTTCTTACATGGTTAAGTTTTGAATTCCTCCGAGGGGCTTAGTTAAAGAATACCTGACATGTATCCATTTTTCTCAATTCAGTCCCGCTGGTTTTTTTTGTGAAAAAAAATGCATTACAAAAATATTATCTACTTTGTTATTCATTTCCCCCAAAAGAATAGAAGGAAAACATTTGTTTTACTTCAAAATGTTAGTCACTGTTTCATTTCTGCTCCACATAAAAGTATTTAAGTTTAAGACAGAAATCTTTTTTTTTTTTTGCCACATGGTCTAATGCAGTGTTTCTCAACCTTGGCGACTTTAAGTCCTGTGGACTTCAACTCCCAGAATCCCCCAGCCAGGGGGATTCTGGGAGTTGAAGTCCACAGGACTTAAAGTCACCAAGGTTGAGAAACACTGGTCTAATGTCTCTTCATTTATAACCAACTATCCATGTGCTTTGAATGTCTGAGCATAAGTGTAAAAAGAATTGTGTGAAGTTTAACGAATCTTGAGACAGATGGGTTGTTTTGTCTCCCAAGCAGTCCAAGATTTCATGGTAGAGTATTATGACGTGAATAACAGTTTGTTCTTGGGTTGTTTCAAACTTCTAATAATCTCTGCATGGAGGTGTTGAAAACACTTGTCATCCTTCAAATGCCTGCCTCTTTCTATATGCATGTACTACAAAAAGTTTCCCTTTTTGGGGGGTACCCTGCAAAATCCATGACAGACTTCCAACTTTTCTTGGCCGGCGTAGTTATTTCTTTCAGTCCTGGCAATTGTGATCCTTCCATCTGGAGGTCAGTGAAGTTAAATAAAAAAAGGCTGATCAAAGTTAGAGGAAGTTCTGGTATTTACCAAAGTCCTTTCTTTAAGGGTAATATTCCAGAGATAGCAATAGAACTTAGCTTTATATATTGCTTCATAGTGCTTTACAGCCCTCTCTAAGTGGTTTACAGAGCAGGATGGATTTGATTTAAAGCAAGTTGATTTAAATCATGATTTAAATCATGATTTAAATCACTAGTAAAAAGGCTTGATTTAAATCAACTCGATTCAAATTGTAATTTTTAAAGAGCAACTGTCGCTCCTGTCCTGGGGCAGCTCCTCCTCTGACCCGCTATTGGCTCACTGACAGTCCCAATCATTGGCATCCTTTAGTCTCAAAAGATTATGGTATTGTGCTCTGGAAAGGGGTCCTAACGCAGCCTCTGGTGTGGCTAAAAAGTCCAATTTGGCAGTGGCAATCCTTTCCACACTGAGAGCAGATACATTCTGACCCCAGACCCCAGATTTTGCTAGTTCCGGGACTGCTTCTTTGCCTCAGCCTGCCGAAGGAGTGTCTCTTCGAATTGGAGAAGGCCATTGTGTCTTTAGCCTCCCAGCTGAAGAGGTCAAGTTTTCCCAGCTGTTTTTTGTCCATTCCCTTTAGGTCCCTCTTGCAGATATCCTTATATTGCAGCTGTGGTCTCCCTCTGGGGTGCTTTCCCTGCACTAGTTCTCCATGCAGGAGATCTTTCAGAATCTGACCATCAGCCATTCTCACGACATGCCCAGGCCAGCGTAGACGTCACTGTTTTGGTAGGGTGTACATGCTAGAGATTCCAGCACGTTCCAAGACTGTGCTATTTGGAAGTATTCGACAGCCCCAATATTGCAGAATATACAGCCTCATGCTATATGACTAACCTCGATTTCATGCCGTTTTTACTGGCAGAGCACTTAGGCCACCACAGGCGACCCCGACACAAGTGATGTCATACTGACCACGCCCACTGGCCATGCCCCCCTGCAGCGCCGAGGTCAAACACAACCCTCATGCGGCTGTCAATGAAATCAAGTTTGACACCCCTGGACCAGAAGATCCCCGAGGCCCATTCCAACACTTGTTCTTCCGTTACCGTTCTATTCTATCTAGCTGAGAATGTTCTAGGCCAGTGATGGTGAACCTTTTCGACACTAAGTGCCCAAACTGTGCAAATGCGCACATGTGCAAACCGGAAGGTGAATGCGTGCACAAATGTGTGCATGTGCGGACATGTGCAGACATGCAGGGACATGCGCAGCAGAGACTCCTGGCAGACAGGAGATGGGGCATCCTAACACCAGCAGCGCGGCAAGAGATGAGAACTTTTTCTTTCGTGAGTTTCTGTTTCGTTGTTTGTAGAAGCTCACGAAAGAAACACCACAGAGATCTGACCTGGGGCGATGGCGCACGTGCCAGCAGAAGGGCTCTGTGTGCTACCCCTGGCACGGGTGCCATAGGTTTGCCATCACAGTTCTAGGTTTTGAACCCTCCCATTCATTCTAGGATGGATACGGTCCTCCTAAATGCTTCTTTTGGCCTCATGTCAATAAACATTGTAATAGCTTAATCACTGGCGAATTGTCTGCTTTAAAGAATGCCTTATTGTGATTATCCACGGTTTTTCCTACCATCTAATAGTGAGTGCCAGTTGCTGTCTTCTCGTGCACTACCACACAGTTATCCGCAAGAGCCTGTTGCCACCATCTGTAGGACGGTATGTCTCGATCCTTTCACTTTCTCTTTTGAGAAAGAAAGCAAAATGCACACCCCCTCCCTCCACACCAGTGGTGGGTTTCAAATTTTTTTAGAACCTCTTTCATAGGTGTGGCCTGCTTTGTGGGAGTGGCTTGCTGGCCATGTGACCAGGTGGGAGTGGCTAGCCGGCCATGTGACTGGGTGGGCGTGGCCAACTTGTAAAATGTGGTGAAACTCACTTAACAACGCTTTTGCTTAGCAACCAAACTGTTGGTTCAGAAACTGGCATTTGAAGCATGCAAGTCTTAAAGCTGTCAGGTTACAACACCCTTGAACCCCTAACCCTTTAGGAACCCCCCCCCTGGGGTGTTCAAACTTGACAGCTTTAAGACTTGTGGACTTCAATTCCCAGAATTCCTCCTCTTGCTCTTCATCTTGATGATGTGTGGACGGGCGGGGGGAGGGAGGTGGAACCGGTTCTAAATGGCACTGTAGATTTGTGGAACCTCTTCTATAGAAGAGGTTAGAACTGGCAGGAACCCACCCCTGCTCCACACCCACAAACACACCGGCATTCTTTGATACACCCCCTGCCCCCCACTTTGGATGCTTCTAGCATAGTTGCGAACTTTTCCTGTACTCTCCATGTAGCAGGGAAGACCAAGTCACTAGGACTGTCACCATTAAGCGATGTAGTGGCACAGTAGTTAAAATGCAGTACTGCAGGCTACTTCTGCTGACTGCCAGCAGTTTGATAGTTCAATTCTCACCGCCTCAAGGTTGACTCTGCCTTTCCTCCTTCCAAGGTCGGTAAAATGAGGAGCCAGATTGTTGGAGGCAATAGGCTGACTCTAAATCGCTTAGAGAGGGTTGTGAAGTGCTGTGAAGTGGTATATAAGTCCAAGTGCTAGTGTTACTGCTTTCTCATGGCGCTTATTAAACAAATACTTGGCAGAGCTAATATTTGCAATCGCCAAGCAGAGTTGGGAAAGCAACACCTGGGTAGCCTCCATAAGTGATATCCCCTTCAAAAGTTGTTGACGACCTGTCATTTTTAATTTAAATTGGGAAACCACTGATGGCTTTGAGGAGAAGAGCAGTATCTGCCTTCGACAGTTTAACTTAGTTTGTGTTAAACTATACAGGTAGTCCCTCGACTTGCAAACATTCATTTAGTGACTGTTCAAAGTTGCAGTGGCAATTAAAAAAAAGGTGACTTGTTGTGGCCTGGCAGGAGCCGTTGGCCACCAGGTGGCGGCAGAGGATTGGATCAGAGGGAGTGTTCAGGGAAACACTTGGGAGTTGTTGCAGGATGCACCCCGTCGAAGGGTTACTCGACGGAAGGAACTACTGAGTACTTACAGGAGATGATTGCGAGCAGCTGTTGCTCATTGGGATCCTCTCCTAAGTAAAAAGAGACTGCTGGTGCCACGCCCTGGTTGCAGAAGTCAACGTTCTGTTCCTGTTCTAGTGATTGTTCTTGTTCGCGTTCACAAACCGAGAGAAGCCAACTTGGATAAGTGGGTTGAGATTAATGAAGCCGGGTTTGCATTGGGGTGTGAGTTATAGGACTTTCTGCCGGAGCTATTATCTTTGTTTATTTGGGCTTGCAGCCAACAAGAGCTTGGACTGATTAAAAGAAACCTTTTTAGTTACGTGGCTTTTGGCTTTCATTCCTGGACAGAGAAGGGGGGTCAGAACAGTGACTTATGACCATTTTTCACACTAACAACCATTGCAGGATCCCCAGGGTCAGGCAATCAAAATTTGGTTGCTCGGCAACTGATAACGTTTTTATGACGGTTGCTGTGTGCTGGGATCATGGGATCAACTTTTGCAAACTTCTGACAAGCAAAATCCATGGGGAAGCCCGAGTCACTTAGCGACCATGTGATTAATTTAACCGCTGCAGTGATCCACTTAACAACTACGGCAAGAAAGGTCATAAAATGGGGCAAAACTCAATAACCATCTTGCTTAGCAACAGAAAATTTTGAGCTCAATTGTGGTTGCAAATCGAGGATTACCTACATTCGTCTGTGTTTTAAATCTTTCTGCTTATAAATACAAACCAGGCAGGGTGATGACTAAACTCCTTTTCTTGCAACGGAAGATTGGTAAATGTAGTCCTCAATGTAGTGACCATTACCTCACTGAATGCGACCATTTTTCACACTTACGACCATTTTTCACACTTACGACCATTGCAGCATCCCCATGATCACATGATTAAAATTCAGACAGTTGGCAACCCACTCACGCTTATGATGGTTGCAGTGTCCCGGGATCTTTTGCTACCTTTTGACAAGCGAAGTCAATGGGTAAAACAGATTCACTTAACAACCGTGTTACTGCCACGATTCGCTTAACAATGGTGGCAAGAAAGATTGTAAAATGAGGCAAAACTCACTTAAGAAAACTCTCACTTTGCAACATAAATTTTGGACTCGTGGACGTAGGTTGAGGAAGTTCACCGACAAAACCGCGAAGCCCTTTTCCACGCCGACATAATCACGGAGGACAAATCTGCGCCTTCCGAAGCACTCAGCAAAATGCTTTTACTAGCATTCAAAAGCTAACCCTAACCCTAAAACTAACCCTAACCCTAAAACTAACCCTAACCCTAACCCTAAAACTAACCCTAACCCTAAAACTAACCCTAACCCTAACCCTAACCCTAACCCTAACCCTAACCCTAACCCTAACCCTAACCCTAACCCTTACCTTAACTGAAATCGGCTTTCTGTCACTGCACTGTTGTAAAGCGCCCTTCTGTCGCTGCGCTGTTGTCGGCGCGGTGATGACGTTGCGGTTTTAGTGACGCGCTTTTGTCATGCACGCTTTTGTCGTGCACGCTTTTGTCGGGTCATGGGTTGAGGACTACCTGTGTTCACGTAATACAATTAAAATAATACCCCTTCCCATGGCAAGGAAATCAACATGAATTTGTTTGCTGAAGCTAAAATATCTTTTTTAAAAAGGCTTTTTTGAGTACGAGGAGAATGAAATGTATTTTAGTAAAAGCATTCAGAGTCCCTCCCCCCTCTTCCTCTCCATTATAAACCACCACATAAATAGGATTTGTAGACGTTATTACATCAAAACAAGATTTTTGACAAACATATGAAGAACGGTTGCAGGAACTGGGTATGTCTAGTTTAATGAAAAGAAGGACTAAGGGAGACATGATATCAGTCTTCCAATATCTCAGTGGCTGCCCACAAAGAAGAGGGAGTCAAACTATTCTCCAAGGCACCTGAGGGCAGAACAAGAAGCAATGGGTGGAAACTAATCAAGGAGAGAAGCAACTTAGAACTGAGGAGAAATTTCCTGACAGAGAGAACAATTAATCAATAGAACAACTTGCCTCCAGAAGTTGTGAATGCTCCAACACTGGAAGTCTTTAAGAAGATGTTGGATAACCATTTGTCTGAAGTGGTGTAGGGTTTCCTGCCTAGGTAGGGGGTTGGAGGAGAAGACCTCCAAGGTCCCTTCCAACTCCACTATTCTATTTCATTCACTTGGCAAAGGAAAATATGCAGCCATATTTTTTCAGGTCCCCAAAATTTTCTTTTCTTCCCTTTTGTTCAGCGGTAAGTGTGGAACAAATTATATTAGCAAGAAGGTGGGGGAAGTTGTACCTGCTTACAAATAATGATGTATGCTGTTAACATTTATTATTCTGGACCAGCATTGAATTGTTTATGCAAAGTCTTTTTCGCCAGTTAAGACAATCAAGTGAATAGATTTTGGTATCTTACTGCAGATTTTCCACAGCAAGCACAGGTCAAGTAATCAATGAAGTGAAATGGGTTTTCTGTGTAGCTAGAAAGTAATATAATTTGGGAATTCTACGGATCTTTAAAGCAATCAAAAGGGGTTCCTACCCCTCTTTTCCAAATAGCATTTGCTGTGGCAAATAAACCTTCCCCCCCTCCTTTTACAAGGAGCAGGGTTTTATATAACACTTTTTTTTTTCCTTTTCAAAAAAGATCAGGACTTTTTATGCAGCCCACATTAGAAACCGAGATATTGATGAGTCATTGAATGATATGACTGGAACAAGGGCTGAAGTTGAAAGTAGGTCTTGTTAATTGATTTACGTGTCACTTTGTCACTGTTCCACCTTCCTTCAAAGCTGAACAAGGGGAGAGGATGTCGTTCCCCTGGCATCACTGTTTCATCCTGGTCATAAATCCACAAAGTAGATTTTCTTCATCCTATTTTTCTATTCCGCAGTTCACACTGAAAAATTAGGAGTCTGCTTAGAGAGCCCCATTAAGAATCTGGCATGGCTTTTCGTTGAGAGATCACTTGGTTCTCCACCTGATTCTACTGAGGTACCAGCCATCAGAGTTCCTTCTGCAGGATGAGAATTAATGGATGGAAACTAACCAAGGGGAGAAGCAACCTAGAACAAAGGAGAAATTTCCAGATAGTGAAAATGTCAGAGTCTGTTGCATAAATTCAACTCCCGAAGCACACACAGATAACTGATGCAGCAGGATTATGTACATAAGAATGGATGAATAAATGTACAATACCAACAGGTGGTTCTTCTAAGTAAACACAAGGCAGGAGAGTTACAGGCAAACACAAGCATCTACCGTATTTTTCGGAGTATAAGAAGGATCTTTTTCTCTCAAAAAAGAGGCTGAAAATCTGGGTGCATCTTATACACCGAATACAGCAATTTTTGCCCCTTCACCAAAATGGCTGTGCATACCCTTATGGAGGTTTTCAAAAAGCTCCTGGAGGCTGGGGAGGGCAGAAATGAGTAAAAAATGGGCCATTTTTTGCCCCCCCCAGCCCCCAGCAGCACTTTATAAGCTTCCATAAGGCTATGCATGCAATTTTTTGACAAAAAGTGGGCCCACTTTTTACTCATCCCCCCCGGCACATCCCCAGGAGCACTCTGCAAGCCCTTCCCCCAAGGCTATTCATGCCTTTTGTTTAAAAAAAAAACCCAGAGCCGTTTTTGAGAAAAACAGGCCATTTTTGGTAGGTTTACAGAGTGCACAAACTTTTTTTTTCCTTTTGGAAAGCTCTTTAACTGATTGATGAGAATTACATTGATCAAGTGCTGTGCCAGCAGAAATACCTACCTATCTACTGTATTTTTCTCTATACCTCTACCTTCCTACATACACATTCTCCCTCCCTCCCTACCTACTGTTTTTCTCTATCTTTATTTCTCTCTCTCTATCCCTCTAGCTACCAATCTACTTACTCTCTCTCCCTACCTATCTACTGTATCTCTCTCTCTCTCTTTCTCTCTCTCTATCTCTTTATCTACCTATCTACCTAACTACTTTCTCTCTCTACCTACGTACTGTGTTTCTCTCTCTTTCTCTCCTTGTCTATCCCTCTATCTACCTACCTACTTTTTAAAAATTTGCCTCTTCAAAATCTTGGTGCATCTTATACTCCGGTGTGTCTTATATTCTGAAAAATATGGTAGTTTCATTTCAGCAGACAATCCCAGGCTGACTGCTTGTTTACTTCTCAGAGCAGCAGACTAAGTTTCAGTTTCAATTCTCTGCACAGACTCAGATCTGTTTAAGCTCCCATTGGCTGACTTAGTTGCTGTGCCTATTCATTGGCTGACTTTGTTCCCATGTCTCTCCCAGTCCTGAATATTTTAACAGAAATCAGCCAGTGGAATGGTCTGCCTTAAGAAGTTGTGAGTGCTCCATCACTGGAGGTTTTAAAGAAGAGACTAGACAGCCAGTGGCCTGGAATGGTAAAGGGTCCCCTGATTGAGCAGGGGGTTAGACTAGAAGACCCCCAAGGTCCCTTCCAACTCTGTTATTCTGTTAAATGAAGAACATTTTACTCACAAAGGAGAATATTTGTAGCTCAGGTTGACATGAGGGGTCCTTGATGCTCTCTGAGTTTGCTGGTTTTCTTGCAGTCATTTCATTACCCAAACTAGATAACATCATCAGTGCTAGTAAGGAATGCTGTTTGCTGTCAATTTATATTCTAGTGCCTTGCCTGTCAGTGTTGGTGGGGGTGGTCTTAGAGATTCTTTGGTTGGGCTATTTGCTTTTGGTTTCTTGACTGGGTTATTGATTACTTGATTGTTGGTCTAATGTTAATCTTGGAGTTAATCTATGCTGATCTGGGTGCTGATTACCGGCGGAGAGATGCTTGGGTCTTTTTGTTCCTTTTTGGTCTCTTTTGCATAGTTTGTAGATGTTGTTAATATCTATGTGTCTATTGATGGCTGATTTGTCAAGCATTCCAGGTTTCTAGAAATTTCCTGGCGTTTTTTGACTTGGCTTGGTCTAGGGCAGTGTTTCTCAACCTTGGCAACTTGAAGATGTCCGGACTTCAATTCCCAGAATTCCCCAGCCAGCGAATGCTGGCTGGGGAATTCTGGGAGTTGAAGTCCAGACATCTTCAAGTTGCCAAGGTTGAGAAACACTGGTCTAGGATTTCCCCAACTGAACTGAATAGTTAAATCTGTCTATATGTTGTCTATATGTTGTGGAATTAAAGCATTTTCATCATATCTTCTGACTGCTAATTGGTGTGTGTGTGTGTGTGTGTTTGTGTGTGTGTGTTCTGCCAGTTTGTACTACGTAGTGGTTGTTGAAGTCCTTGCACTGTATGTTGTAGAGGGGGGGACTCCTATTTAATTTCCTGGGTTCGTTGGGTCTTTTGCATCATGGTTTTCTACAGTACATTGTGGTGGCGCAGTGGTTAGAGTGCAGTACTGCAGGCTACTTCTGCAGACTGCCGGCTGCTTGCAGTTTGGCAGTTCGAAACTCACCAAGCTCAAGGTGGACTCAGCCTTCCATCCTTCAGAGGTCCGTAAAATGAGGACCCAGATTGTTGGGGTCAAGAGGCTGCCTTTGTAAATCGCTTAGAGAGGGCTGTAAAAGCACTTGTGAAGCGGTATATAAGTCTAAGTGGTAAATTAAATTAAAATTGTTAGCTCATCCCTCCTAGGGAGTAGGGCTGTCCAACTGACTCCTTGTGATTAAGAGAGTACTGGGGGGGGGTCGCAAACAGCGGACTTTCTATCGCCAGCAAAAGGGAGTCACTCCAAAGAAGTCATCTACCACAAGAAGGACTTGATCCTTGTGTCAGAGGCTTAATGACTGTTATATCTGTAGGATTTGTCAGGGGTAATCCTTATATCTGCAATCTTTTTTTTCCTTCAACTTTCAACACCTTAAATTGGAGGCCGAAAACAAAGTGATAGATCTGAACGTGGCCTTCCCAGTATTATTCAAGTCTGCAATAATACTTCAGAGCAAGTGGCTTGAGCCCGTGGAGTGTTGTTAATAATTTATCCGGTAGCTTCTGTCTACAGTGTTCTTTTATAATCATCTCTAGCTCAAGCTCCCCTTGTTGGCAGTGATAGTGCTTAAAGATCTCGCCCGCGTTGCTTTTGAATGCAGAGCGAGTGCTTGGCTAATGCAAACTCTTAATTATTCTTCTTGCATGTTTTCCATATTCAAGTCAAACCAGGTGGTTATTTGGGCTTTTTTGAACACCCTCCTGAGTCTTGAAAAGGCCCGTGGAAAAACAGTGCTTATTTGGAAGGGATTACACAATGTTTTTATATTAATTTGATAAAGATAAAGGCACCTGGAGGGTCTGATCACAGAAATGCTAAGGAAAGGCACCGGGTGTGTCTCTTTTGGTAAAAAGGCACATTATCCCCAAGGAAGTGTGGTTTTATATTACAACTGGCAATTTAAGTGTATCTCAGGAGTGCGGAATGAATGGCTTAGCGTTGTTTGCTTTCTGTACAAACTGTGCTTTAAATGGGACAAAAGCCATGCTGTGTGCTTCAAAGGCAGACTTTAAAGCACTTTGACAGTTGGAGAGAGTGAGAACATTCTTTGCCCGGATATCACTCTCTTTCAGAGCCAGGTGACGCCAGGTGTGTCACTAAGATGCACCTCCTTGGTCCTATTTTTAAAAAGTAAAAACAGAGAATGGACAGCCCTGGTATCTTTTAAAAGCCGTGGTGGCTCAGTGTGTTGTGGCCAGCCAGCTGAGCTGGCAGCAGAGTCGGACAGTGAGGAGGATGGGGAGGAGCATGGGCCAGTCCTGGAGGCTGGGGAAGGCTTGGACAAGGGCTCTGTGTTGGAGGCAGAGACAGGGCCGAGGCCGTCTGGCAGTGATCAGGTGCCTACGGAGCTAGACAACAGTGAGGCAGAGGAACAGCTTGAGCCTGTTCCCTGTGTGCGCATGTGCAGAGCTGCCAGAAGAAAAGAACAACTCAGAAATCAGGGTAGACTTTGGAGTAAAGTCACAGGTGGGAGGTGATTGGCCACTCCCATAGGAAATAAAAGGGGAGCAAAAGGGGAGTGGGCTTTTGCGGGAAACAATTTGTTTGTTCGGAGTTAGATTTGTTTCAGGAGTGTGAAGATCTGTCCGTGAATCTCAGAGACTCTGTGCCCAGTCTTTCCTTGCACAGCACCTCATTTGGAAAATATTTACATGGCAGCTTTCCAAGATAGATAAGGTCTGAAGGTTTGAAGGTTTTATACGACTTGTATGCCGCCCTATTATGCCCTGAGGGACTCAGGGCGGCTAACAAAACCAAGGGAGGGGTGGAGGACAATACAAAAAGGGAAACCACAAAAAAACAAATAACAGTACAAAACAGTCTAAAAGGTCTCAACACGCATACCCATTCGAGTAGGGGATGGGATTCAGCAGCCCCAGGCCTGCTGGAACAGCCAGGTCTTGACGGCTTTATGGAAAGCCTGAAGGGTGGTGAGGGTCCGAATCTCCACGGGGAGATCTTTCCAAAGGGACAATCCATAATTACTCCTTTGAAAGTCATAATTACTCATTTGAAAGACTGTTTGCCAGGCCTTTGCTGAATGTGAATGAGAGGAATTCACATTCATTTAATAAAAGGGGTTTTGTTGGGACCACAACTGTGTCTCATGCTTTTTGGGGAAGCCTAGGTCAGAACACAGTGGTTAGAATGCAGTACTGCAGGCTACGTCTCCTGATCACCTGCTGTTAGCAGCTTGGCAGTTCAAATCCCACCAGGCTCAAGGTTGACTCAGCCTTCCAATCTTCAGAGGTTGGTAAAATGAGGACCCAGATTGTTGGGGCGGGGGGGGGGGGGCAATAGGCTGACTCCATAAACCGCTTAGGGCTGTAAAACACTGTGAAACGGTATGTAAGCCTAAGTGCTATTGCCTCTGTAGAGTAATTGAGACCCAGTTTGGCCTAGCACAGGAGTCCTGAACCTGTGGGCCATGAGTGGTTTGCAACAGTGCCAAGGCAACGGTCAGTGGGCACAGGTGCACACGCACATTCTCACTTGCGTGAGCAGTGGGCCAGTGCATGCATGCACATGGTCTATTTGTGTGAGTGGCAAGTGTATGTGCACGCCACTCACCAAAATGGAGCTGCGTGCATGTGCCCAAACCAGTGGTGGGTTTCAAAAATTGTTGGAACCTACTCTGTGGGTGTGGCCTCCTTTGTGGGAGTGGCTTGCCACCCATGTGACAGGATGGGAGTGGCTTGCTGCCCGTGTGACCAGATGGGAGTGGCTTGCCACCCATGTGACCGGATATGAAATTAGGTCGGTCCAAGTAGCTATTTAGAAGTTGGTGGTTAGAAGCAATCGTAAAGCAAGATATGGAATTAAAACCAGAAATATTTTGTTGGCTATTTGAAAGAGAGTATAATATATATTTAATTTTACACATGTTAGCAGCTGCTGGAATTGTGTTTGCACAACAGTGGAAAAACAGAGATATGTAAATGAATAAATATTACAATGTGCAGGAATAAATAAATTGACAATTAAAATCAAGAAGGCTTTGAATACTTTTTCATGTGGGATTGGTTTTAGCAATTGCCAATTAACGGAAACAGAAATTAGAAATCCAAAAGTATGAAAGAAAACACCAATTATGTAAGGAAAGGTCCCTAAAATGTATAGGGAAATATTACTAGATCATTATTAATGCGTAGATAACTGCAGGACACTACACATCCACCAGTGGTGGGTTTCAAACATTTTGGAACCTCTTCTGTAGGTGTGGCCTGCTTTCCGGGTCCACTGGTGGAACCTCTTCTAACTGGTAGATTTGACGAACCGGTTCTACCGAATAGGTGCGAACTGGTAGGAACCTCTGGCCCAAACCATCCCTTTCTTCCCCCAACCCCCCCTGGTCCCAAAGCTGGAAATGTTGGGGAACTCTGGTCTAGCAGATAAAGCACCAGACCAGAAACTAGGAGAGTGTGAGTTCTAGTTCTGCCTTAAGCATGAAGGCTTTGAGCCAAGGATCAGGAGAATCGGTCTTGATGTTTGGCTCAAAGCCATCCAAAGCCAGTTGGGTGATTTCAGGCCAACCACCAGGAGACTGAGTTCTAGTCCTGCCGTAGGCATCTAAGCTGACTGAGTGACTTTGAGCCAATCATCGGAAGAGCAGGATTTCTAGTCAGGGCGGGATTCTACTGGTAGTTCCGAAGATCAGCTGGGAGCCAACCGGTTCACTCCCATGGTCAAGTGGGCCTGCCCACCCACCTGCCTGCCCCTGCGCTTTACTAAGCTTTATCTCCTTACCTGAGTTGCGTGGTAGAGTGGATTCCTGCGCCTCTGCTATTTTCCTTCCCAAGCATTAATCCAGACGATAAGTCTTCTGTAAACTGTGCGCATGTGCGCAGCGAACTTGTTGTTAAACCAGTAGGATTCTAGTCCAGCATTAGGCATCAAAGCCAGCTGGGTGATTTGGGACCAAAGACATGCCACAGTCTCAAAAACCTCTGTCAAAATATATGGAGCTCCACCTACCCAGGGTTCCAGATAGTTGATCAGTAGTTAAGCCGGACCCTTCCCACCATTTCCTGATGTTCGTCCCATCCTCTTGTATCTTCTGCCAGTGGAGGAAAATGATCTAAATAAGATTCATACTTCCAACCAGATGCCTTGTACAGGTCAAGGATTTTTTAAAATCAGAATATGAAAGTTGTTCCTGCCAGAGGAGCGGTGGCTTAATAGTGAAGATGTTTGCCTCCTACTTCCGAAGGTTGAAGAGTTCAATCCTAGGTAGCAGTGGATGTTCCTCTCTTAGGATGCAAAGAGAAAACATCTGCTGTGAACTCTGCATAGTTGTTAGAGAGGGCATCCAGTCAGCAAATGCTCAGCTCCACTCAGTCGTCCCAAATTAAGGGATGACAGGATCATAGAAAAGGTTGTTCCTGCCATATAGCAGGGCATCCTGAGTGTCCCAACCCACTCAGATAATGAAGAGGAGCCAAGGGCAATGACTCTTGTCTCTAGCCCTAGATTCTAACTGGGCTTCCCTTGAGCAAGTTCATGAGAATGGTGGGAGGTCCAGAGGGCAGAGAGACTCCATATTTAGCCTTGGGAAGAATATTAAATTCTGGTTTTAACTGATTGCAATGGAGAGAAAGTCTTAAATCTTTTTCTGTTAAGTGTACTTAATTGTCCTGTGAGCGTCCAGTATTGTGATATTTCAAGGAGCTATGATTTAGTTTGTTCTTTATTACCTTTTTTTATTGCACACTGCAGATATTCTATTTCTCTCCCTCCTCCCCTTCTTTTATTCCTGTTTTTAGTGCCTTCCCCTCCTCTTTTCAAATCTGGAAGGGAGAGTTTATGGTGGAGAGGCAAGGGAGATATAGGAAGATAGATCAATCTCTAGGCGATACCTCTATGCATCCCTCTGGCTAAGTTTCTCTCTCCCATAAACATACTTTGCAAAGAAATGCCCTGCTCATAAGTATCTTCCTTTGGCATCATTTTACATTTGCAGTTTTGAGCTTCTGGAATTCTACCAACAATTGGGCTATTTATTTTTTGACCTTGGTTTTCATAGCAGTTGAATGTTCACCTAATGTTGTGGCCCACCAGCGGCCAGCAGAGCTGGCAGCAGACTCAGACAGTGAGGAGGTTGGGGAGGAACATGGGCCAGTCCTGGAGTCTGGGGAAGGCTCTCATGAGGGCTCTGTGTTGGAGGCAGAGAGGGGGCCAGAACCATATGCCAGTTACCAGCTGCCTTCAGAATCAGACATCAGTGAGGCAGACGAACAACTGGAGCCTGTTCCCAGTGTGCGCATACAGAGAGTTTCCAGATGAAGGGAACAGCTAAAGAACAGGGGTCGAGTTGGGAGTAAGGCCAGAGGTGGACGATGAATGGCCCCTCCCAGAAGAAATAAAAGAGGAGCGAAAGGGGAGTGGAGTTTGCAGGAGACAATTAGTTCGCTTATTTTGTTTGAGAGTGTGTAATTCAGTTTTCAGGTGGTCTTTGCATAATATATATAAAGATATAAAGATATTTCAAAATAGGAATTTGGAGTGATAGAGTAGATAACAACAACCTAACCAATAGATCTTATTGACCTGTCTCTCTGTTTATATGAGAAGAATATTAAATGCCGGGAAGCCAAATGAAGGCTTAATAATGCCCATGCACCATTACTGCTTATTTCATAAGGGACAGCTTTTTCTGTATAATGTAGACATATGTTCTTAATTTGCAGGATAGGAATTGCTAAATCTGTAATCCAGCGTATGTGGGAGATCCAGGTTTAAGCGAGTCTCGGAGATATAAACATAGGTAGGAGAAATAGGCTTCTGTACAATATGTTTGCCTTTTTTTATCCCAATCTTAAACAGGAAAATCTTCAGAAAGAACTCCGGTTATACTTGCTTGAAAGTAATCCAAACAGTGATAAAACAGGATTCTTAGTTGCATAGACATTTTTTTTTAATGCAAAGAAAACTTCTGTGTATCTTTCTGCTCATAACATGGGGAAATGAAGAATGTATGATCAGATTGATATGCATGGTCTTCTTACTTCCACTAGTAAAGCCTGCACTGGCAGAAATGCTCAACTCTTCTTGAATGGAGGGGTGTCTCTTCTAGAGCAGAGGTTTGCAAATTATTTCAGGTCCCAGAATCTTGTAGCGGAAAAAAAAATATTTCCCATTTCTAATGATACATAAATAGTATAGTATTTTCATTGTACATCATGTATATGACACAATTGGTTTTAGCCTCACTGGTGCAATCCATGACAACAAATACAAACAACATAAATAGTATAAAGAATAATCCCTATGCAAATAATTAGGAAAAAGAAAGAAAAAGAAAAAATAGTTATACGTTTCCACGTGTGTGTGGAGTGATTGTGGTTGTGTTTTCTCAAATGTCAGCGTGCAGGACCTTCCGTGGATGTGCAGAGCATCAAAAATAGGACGTGATGACATCCGGGTGGGCGGGTGGAGCCTCCCGGCGCTACCGGTTCACCTGATCTGGATAGTACTGGCTGAGTAGCACCATTGGTAGAAGTGCGAAGAGACACTGACCAGAGGGTGAATCATCGCTGAGTATCTTCCTTACCCTTCTGAAGCAGCGAGACCTGGTGACGTCATCCAGTAGTGTTAGAGGGCAACCAATGGTTTCTTGTGCCGAATTGATCACACTCTGTAGTGTCTTCCTGTCCTCAGCACTTAAACCAGCATACCATACTGTAACGCAGTATGTGAGGACACTTTCTATAGTGGACCGATAGGAAGAGGTCATCAGCTGTTGTTCCACCTTGATTTTTTCTCAGGACTCTAAGGAAATGAAAATGAAAACATTTCCTTTTTTTCTTTTCCTTTATTTTTCTTGCCTTTAATCTCTTGCAGAACCCAGGGTTCCATGCAACATGATTAAAGAGAATAACAGAGTTGGAAGGTCTTTTAATCCAACCCCCTGCCCAAGCAGGAGACCCTATACTATTTTAGAAAAAAAAGACTGTCTCTAGGGAGGGAGGTCGGCTGCTTAAATTCTTAATGAAATACACCCTAACTTAGATATTTCTAGGACTTGCCTAGACACTCCTAACAATTTGACAGTTTCTTCAAGAAATCTTATCTACTGTTACTCATCTTCTCAATGAAAAAAGTTCTGGGTTAAGTTTTAAGGGACTTCGACAATCTCTAGAACACGATGTCAACATCACTGACGCGTAAAGATAAAACTTTGTGGGTGGTCCGTTTTAAAGCTTGTGTGTGTGTGTGTGTGTGTGTGTGTGTGTGTGTGTGTGTGTGTTTCAGTGAACCTTTACTTTACATCCCAACTAATTAATGGCTGGAGGAGCCGTCATTCAATTGTGATTGTGCGGAGGAGGGGGGGGATTGAGTAGAGATAAAATCCACTAGCAGCCATAGTTGGCTGCTAAAATGGTTTTCCCCTTAAGGAAAGACAGGCAACAGAGTTTCCAAATGTCCCAACTTCTGGTTGGTGAGAAAGCACTGTCCAAATTGGTTTCTTCCTGTTGGCCTGGCCTCTAAAATTGTGAAAGTGAAAACTGGGAATTGGCCAAGGTAATTCATTTTTCCTTCAAATGAAATGGGAACAAAGCTTAAATTTGCCCAGATAAAGCAAAACTGCCAACTTTTATCTTTTGAACCAGTGCAAGTATCTAATTGCATTCTCCCCCCTCCTTTTGTATTATATCAGAAAGAACAGTCCATGCATGTTGTTATCTTTTAGTTTTCTTATTGCTTTTGAGCTTTATCAGCGCGGTGACTTTTCTTCTTCTTGCTTTTAACCCTTTCTTTTCTTCAGCCCCTCATTTTAAATCCAGAGCTGGACAAGTGTTAGTATTAAGTGTGTTATCAATTCTGAACACTTCCCCCTCCCTCCCGGGAACATAATTCCTGGTGCGATTCAGAAATGTAGTTAACGGATGATGACTTTCACTTCCCCAAAACAAATGGATAAAAAGTAGATCCTTAACAATCCTGCATGACCCAGTTGCACTCCATTAACAGGGAGTGGGGGAACAGAGAGCTTATCTATTTATTTCTGAGCATATTGTGGTGTTAATCTAAACCCCTTTGCTCCCAGTAGAATTGTTCATTCAAAAAGTCCCTCTCCCTCCCTCTCCCTCCCTCTCTCTCTCTCTCTCTCTCTCTCTCTCCCTCCCTCCCGTGTGTGTGCATGCTTTGAGAAGCTATTTGATTTCAGAAGAGGGGTGGGTTGAGTGAGACTTTAGTCATAAGATTCTCCCAGCCCTAGTTAACACTCCATCCATCCTGCAGCCTCACTTTCATTTTTGTCTTGGGTAGGATTGCAAGGAATAGTTGAGTGGGGAAGTGTAGAAGAGCAGGTGCTCACTGAATATTAACTAAAGAATTTGGGGTTCCTGTAAATAAAACTTTATTTATTTATTTATTTATTCATTCATTCATTCATTCATTCATTCATTCATTCATTCATTCATTCATTCATTCATGCCACCCATTCCCTGATAAAGTGACTATATATACAGTAAATAATTGAATACCAATAAGGAGATCCATCCATCCATCTATCCATCTATCCATCTATCCATCTATCCATCTATCCATCTATCCATCTATCCATCTATCCATCTATCCATCTATCCATCTATCCATCTATCCATCTATCCATCTATCCATCTATCCATCTATCCATCCATCCATCCGTCCACCCAACCCACCCACCCACCTCTATAAGGAATTGATAACCCTTCCCCATTTTTCCCATTTCAAATAAACAAAACTGATGGTACATTGACATTGTGGTGTCTGCCAGACATCTCTGGTATGTTGTGCTCGCTTTGTTGAATCGTAAACTGCACAAACCTGACTTACAGTTTAAGAACATTAGACGCGCCATTTCCTGCTCAACGAAAAAGCTATCTAAAACTTTTATTTCCTCTCGCAGTGATACACTACCGTTCCAATAGCTTCATAAAATAAGTGAGAGTCCCTCTAAGGGAAGACAAGCTTAGTTAATTAGAACCTTGATTAAAGTCTATAGCTCCCCAAAAAGGGATGTTCTGTTATTCAAACAACTTATTTTGCAGACTTTCACCTGGCTTTGTAAAAAACAAATAAAAAACTAGCTATCATCTATTGTCTGTAGAATTCAGAGGCTGTAACACTGGACATTTCTTTAAATGCTGTATTGGGGTATAGTTATGAGAAGAGCCTTGGTAGCGCAGTGGTTGAGGTCAGTTCTTGTGATGCAACTCGAACCGGAAGAACCTGTGATGGCACACAGTTTTTCCAGAAAGAGGCCCCAGATAAGAGCCACATTGGCGCAGTGGTTTACTTCTGCTGACTTCTGCAATTTAGCAGTTCAAATCCCACCAGGCTCAAGGTTGACTCAGCCTTCCATCCTTCCAAGGTGGGTAAAATGAGGACCCAGATTGTTGGGGACAATAGGCTGACTCTGTAAACTGTTCAGATAGGGCTGTAAAGCACTGCAAAGCAGTATATAAATCTAAGTGCTATTGCTATTGTGGCATGTTTTCTGTTCTTGCCTGCTGTCTTCCATGAAAGTCGAGAAGATCCAGAGTCTGGACAGAAGGACGAAGGCCAATGCTGTGATCAGGGATGTCCATTGGATATGTGACAAACAAGTGAAGATGATAGCCACACAATCAAAAACGCTGTCTCTTTTCTAGTGCATGTTGTGAGCAGTGCATGCTGGTGATTTCTGGATTCCACTGACTGGCATCCTTGATGACGATTGCCCCTTATGTGCCCCTCAAATCTCCACCCAGACCTTTCCAGGCAAATGTGCAGGGACATAAGGAGAGACAGAAATACAGCAGTGATGGCTAACCTTTTCCGGACCAAGTGGCCAAAGCATGTGTGCGAATCCGAACCCCCCCAAATGCAACGCATGCATGGCCCCCACACATGTGGCCCATGCATGCATGTGCCCCCCACACCTCTGCGCATGTGAGTGCAGTCCCCGTATGCGCATGCACCTCCTGCACGTGCTACATGCCATGTGCATGTGCAGCAGAGACCCAATGACCAGCTGGCTAATGGGAGGCATGCACACATGTGTGGTGGAACTGAATTAGGGCGCCCACAGAGAAGGCGCTGCGTGCCACCTGCCATCATGGAAATGCAGACTTTGTCTCAGAACCTCTTTCTACCAAAAGTATAGAGGATTCCTCTGGTTCAACTCACACCCCTGAATTTGGGTTATTAAAATACAGTTTTGCATTCCTAGAACAGGTTGTATTTGATTTAATTCAGTGCTTTGGTTCATAGGACCTAGGAAGACAATGCTGGATAATTGCAAACAGCTCAGCCCTAGCTAACGAACTTAGTCCCTCCATTTCTCATTTTTATAATTTATGGCTAAAAATATTTTCTCTACTTAGGACAAGAAAAGGCTAATTATTATTTTTTAAAATAAAAGCTGAGGCTCTAACAAATTGAAATTAAGACCCTACTTTTTCATCATTGAGATTATTGTGTTTTCCTTCTTAGAGAGACAAGAGCAGAATTGAGTTTCTAAATACCTGCTTATAAACTGGAGATTGGAACTAAGGTGATTTATTTCTATTCCACTTTGATTATTTTTATAAATATTTCAAGGCAGTGAACGTGCCCAATACTCCTCCTTCCTTCTATTTTCCTCACAATAGCAACACATTGAGTTGGGCTGAGCCTTACAGTCCCAAAGTCACCCAATTGGCTTTCATGTCTAAGGCAGGACTAGAACTCACCATCTCTTGGTGATTGGTTCAAAGTCACCCAGATGGCTTTCACGTCTAAGGCGGGACTAGAACTCACCATCTCTTGGTGATTGGTTCAAAGTCACCCAGATGGCTTTCATGTGTACGGCAGGACTAAAATTCACAATCTCCCAATCTTTACCTTGATGCCTTAACCACTAGACCAAATTTTGACCCTTTATATAAAACCCAAACTTGGTCATGCAGTCATTTTACATCTAGACGAGTACATCCTCACTTTGTCTGAACTGTGGACCAAAATAGGAAACAAAAGGCTGTGTAATATAACCCAAACACATTAGTATTTATTTATCTGTCAAATAAGTCCTGTTGAAATTTCCCCAAAGAGGACCATGCAGGAAGCCGGGTTAGCAATTCAATTGGCAATTAGTTTTGCTTTTAAGAAATTGCCCAGCAGAACAAGCACAGTGGCAAGTATGCACTGCAGATGGGTGGGAGATCAGCTGCTAGATTTGTCTCTTAAGGCAGCATCCTGAGTTTCTGTGGGGGGAAAAACTGGATAGAAACAAAGAAGTAGTATGAATATAGGCCTTTAAAACGATAGTGCTGTACTGGTAGTCCTCAACGTATGGCCACAATTGAGCCCAACATTTATGTTGTTAAGTGAGACATTTGTTAGAGTATGTTTTTGCCCTATTCTACAATCTTTCTTGCCACGGTTGTTAAGTCAATCATTGCAATTGTTGAGTTAGTACCCCATTTCCCTGAAAATAAGACCTCCCTGGATAGTAAGCCCAATCAGGCTTTTGAGCACATGCGCTAAAATAAGACCTCCCCCTGAAAATCAGCCCTCTCCAAAAATATTGCAGCAGAGCAGCAGCCAGGAGGTGACCATGGTCACCTTCTCCTGCACCTCAAAAATAAGAGCTCCCCGAAAATAAGGCCAAGTGCTTATTTTGGGGGTCAAAAGAAAATAAGAGCCTGTCTTATTTTCGGGAAAATACAGTAACACAGTGGTTAAAGTGAGTCTGGGTTCCCCGTCAACTTTGCTTGTCAGAAGACCGCAAAAGATGACCATGTGATCTCAGTTCTCTCTATTTGTAAAAAAAAAAATCCTTCCAGAGAAGCTTCATTTATGAAAACCGTCATAAAATTTGAAAGAGGAATCTCATCATCCTAACCATTAATTGCCTTAACTCGGCCATCTGGTTAAGGGTCACCTTTCAGGCAATTTCAAGAGTTTGGTTTGAGTGGGTGATAAGGATCCTCATACTGTAGGACTTTTTCTTAGTACTTGTTAAGCCATGTAAAGCTATATTAGAACTTGGATGCTAATCTTGCACAGTAAATAAGAGCTGTGTTTTGGTTTTGCTAAAGCCACATTTAACACCTGTAGGTATGTTGATATCACAAAGAATTTTATTGGTACCAAGTAGTATCTTGGTACTCAACTGCTTTGAAACTGATTTAATTTGGTACATTTTGACTCAAAATTTTTGTCCCTGTGCTTATCATCTGTTTGGTACTCAATGTGTCAGTATTCTGAGTAATGCATCTGCCAAAAGCAGAACTCCAAGGCAGGTAGATTCCCCAAAGAACAAATTATTGGATACATCATATCGGTACAGCTTGTTGAAAACCAACTCTGAAAGTTCCCAGGGTTTTTCCTAATCAAGAACAGCAAATCTTTCCCTCCCCCAGATGTCACATTTTCCAATGAAAGTGGCTGGCAGGATGCTTAGTCACTCCCTTCCTCCTTCAGCTGCCACCTGATGGGATGACCTTGGTTCCCATAAGAAAACATTTTGTTTTGACTATTAGCCAGCCTATCTATTTCCTCCTCCTTTCCCCCTTTCAGAGTTCATGGCAACTATGAGGCACCACAAGATGGCTTCAGCCAGGTTCACATCAGAGTTGACACAACGCAAAAGGTAGAACTTGCCAGAGTTACTACATTATTCCATATGAGAAGGAAAAAAATGTTTGGTACTCATCGTTTTTGGTACTCATCGCATCTCCCAGAACCAAAGATGAATACCGAGGTACCATTGTATTTATAATGTAGCCTATCTAGAGATAACAAGGGGACAGAGATAATAAGTCCAAGACAAATAGAAATCCATTTGCAACATACAAGCAAATATTAATAAAAAGGAATTAAACTTCTTTTTGTAGTGCTATGAAGTGAAGGAATCTGAGATTGTCCATTAAAAGACTAAATTTTCCAAGTCTTTACTGCATAATTTTTAACAGGATTGTCTATTATAAAAGAAGGCTTTCAGCTTAATCGTGGCGTTTCATAAGTACCTTTTAAATTTATTCACATAGCGCAAATCCATTGAATGCCATTCTGTAACGTGTAGGAATGTGTACAAAGCACTTTCTTCTTCTTTTTTAATGATTAAAGCCGCCTTCTTGTGTAGTGGTTCAATAGGATCCTGTGGGTGATCTCTGTCTACATGTGCCTGCCTAGCTACCTTGCTCTCGAGGGATTCCCAGTGAAACCAAAGGGCCATAAATGCACAACCTTATAGCATTTACAAGGCATCTGTCCAAATGTGTCTGCTTTAATGATTCAAAGATGTGTCTGCTTTAAGCAGTGTGCAGCAGCTGCCAAAAAAGTCAACACAGTTCTAGGCTGCATAAACAGAAGGATAGAATCAAGATCACGTGAAGGGTTAATATCACTTTATAATGCCTTGGTAATACCATGCTTGGAATACTGCATTCAGTTTTGGTCACCACAATGTTAAAAAAAGATGTGGAGACTCTAAAAAGAGTGCAGAGAAGAGCAACAAATATGATTAAGGGACTGGAGACTAAAGCATATGAATAACAGCTGGTTGCAGGAACTGGGGATGTCTAGTTTAATGAAAAGAAGGACTAGGGGAGACATGATAGCAATGTTCCAATATCTCGGGGGTTGCCACAAAGAAGCGGGAGTCAAACTATTCTCCAAAGCACCTGAGAGTAGAACAAAAAGCAATGGGTGGAAACTAATTAAGGAGAGAAGCAACTTAGAAATTTCCTGACAGTTAGGACAATTAATCAGTGGAATAACTTACTTTCAGAAGTTGTGAATGCTCCAACACTGGAAGTTTTCAAGAAGATGTTAGATAACCATTTGTCTGAAATGGTATAGGGTTTACTCCCTAGGCAGGGCGTTGGACTAGAAGACCTCCAAGGTTCCTTTCAACTCTGTTATTCTATTCTATTCTATTCTATTCTATTCTATTCTATTCTATTCTATTCTATTCTATTCTATTCTATTCTATTCTATTCTATTCTATTCTATTCTATTCTATTCTATTCTATTCTATTCTATTCTATTCTAATGATTCAAAGATGTGGTTGCTTTAATGATTCAAAGATGTGGCTGCTTTAATCATTCAAAAGTAAGTGTTTTGCTTACAAGTTGCATTTACAAAATATCTATTTTGACAGATTTGGACACTTCTAATAGGTTATGTTACGTGTGATAGCCCTTCCTATGAAAAAAAAAATGAAGAAAGCCCTTCCTATGTGAAACAAATCCATCAGAGAAGAATTATTGGGAAAAAGAAAAACCCACACTCCAGAAGATAGACTCAAGTTACAAAAAAGATCTAGATAGTTTTGAACACTGGGCCCCATCTAACAAAATGAAATTCAATGGTGAGGGGAAGAAAAGGTTCTGCATTTAGGCAAGAAAAACCAAATGCACAGATATAGACTAAGTCAGTGATGGCTAACCTTTTTTGGCTCCCGTGCCAAAAGTGGGGGAAGCGAGGGGAATCGTGTGCAGTTGTGTCACACCCACAATGCTATGCATATGACTCCCCACACTTTTGGCATGCTTTTTTCACCCTCCCCAAGCTCCAGAGGCTTTCTAAGAGCCTGGGGAGGACAAAAACAGCCCCCCCCCTCCCCGGAGGCTTCAGGAGGCTTCTCTGAAGGCTCCGGAGGGCGAAAAACAGCCCTATGGACAAACCAGAAGTCCGTTCCTGAACTTCTGGTTTGCCCATAGGGCTAGGTTTTTATGCCTTGGAGGCTTTAAGGAAGCCTCCGGAGGGCAAATAACGGTCTCAAAAGAAGGCCAAAGTCAGCTGGCTAGTGTGCACCTGTCAGCTGGCCAGCGCGCCCATACAACGCCTCACGTGCCCTAAAAAAATGGCTCTGTATGCCATCTGTGGCACGCGTGCCATATATTCGCCATTATGGGACGAGGTGGTACCTGGCTGAATAGTAGTTACTGCAAGAGGAATCTTGGGGTGCTGGTGGGCAATTACTTAAATTTGAGCCATTGGTGCCTTGCAGATGCAAAAAAGCCAAGGCAGTCCTAGCGTGCATTAACAGTTGGGTAGAATCAAGGTCACATGAAGTGTTAATATCACTTTATAACGCTTTGGTAAGACCACATTTGGAATGTTTCATTCAGTTTTGGTCACCACAGCTTAAAAGAAAAGATGCTGAGATTCTAGAAAGAGTGCAGAGAAGAGCAACAATGATAATTAGAGGACTGGAGGCTAAAACATGAACGGTTGCTGGAATTGGGTATGTCTAGGTTTCATGAAAAGAAGGACTAGGGATGACATGATAATGGTGTTCCAATATCTAAGGGACTGCCATAAAGAAGAGGGACTCAGCCTATTCTAGAAAGCACCTGAAGGCAGGACGAGAAATAATGGATGGAAATTAATCAAGGAAAGAAACAACTTGGAAATAAGGAGAAATTTCCTGACAGTTAAAACAATTAATCAATGGAACAACTTGCCTCCAGAAGTTGTGAATGCTCCAACACTGGAGGTTTTCTAGAAGAGATTGGAGAATCATTTTTTCTGAAATGATACACCATCTCTTGTTTGAGCAGGGGTTGGACTGGAAGACCTTCAAGGTCCTTTCCAACTCTGTTATTCTCTAAATCCTCATATTAGAATAGAATAGAATAGAATAGAATAGAATAGAATAGAAATTTATTATTTGTATGCCACCCTTCTCCGGGAGGACTCAGGGTGGCGAACAATTCAAGGGGGAAAAAGGGGAACATAAAAAACAAAATACAAATAATAAAAGTAAACAACAGTCGCACAACCATGCAAGTCGAGAGGGGAGGGAACTCATCACCCCCAGGCCTGCCGGCAAAGCCAGGTTTTGACGGCTTTTCGGAAGGCCTGGAGAGAGGTGAGGGATTTATCCAGTCCAAAATTATTCTCTACACCACTTATAGGACCCTGAAATTATATTTCTGTTTCTTCTTTCCTATTCTTAAAGCTTCAAGTAATAGCAAACTTACAAGAGTAGCTTTCTGGGTTTTTTTCTTGACAGGTTGGACAGGTACTTGAAAGACCATCCTTAAAGTCATCTCAAGCTTCCATAGATGCCAAAGTAAGAAAGGATTTGGTTTTCCATTCTTTCCAGAAGTTGGGTATTTCTAAAATAGAACAATTTAATGCTTGGCCTACTCTTATTCCATTAGGTCATTCCTTTCAGGCAGCTTCTTTATTTCAGCATCTAGGGAATATTTTTTGTCAGTTCCAAAGCTTTTATTCTTGAAGAAAGAGAACCTTTAATTGTCCATGTTTTTGGCTAGGGACCAAACCTGCCTCCCCTCCCCTCTCTCCCATCATATTTGGTTACCCATTTAGGTTTATTTATAACGGCAATTCCAAAGTTTAATCAAAGATCCTCTGGACTTTGCAATTGCCTCTTTCTTCTAGGCTGTATAAATAGAGGGATAGAATCAAGATCACATGAAGTGTTAATACCACTTTATAATGCCTTGGTAAGGCCACACTTGGTCGCCACAATGTAAAAAAGACTCTAGAAAGAGTGCAGAGAAGAGCAACAAAGATGATTAGGGGACTGGAGGCTAAAACAGATGAAGAACGGTTGCTGGAATTGGGTATGTCTAGTTTAATGAAAAGAAGGACTAGCGGAGGCATGATAGCAGTCTTCCAATATCTCAGAGGCTGCCACAAAGAAGAGGGAGTCAAGCTATTCTCCAAAGCACCTGAAAGCAGGACAGGAAGCAATGGGTGGAAACTAATCAAAGAGAGAAGCAACTTAGAATGAAGGGGAAATTTCCTGACAGTTAGAACAGTTAATCAATCAAACAACTTGTCTCCAGAAATTGTGGATGCTCCAACACTGGAAGTCTTTAAGAAGATGTTGGACAACCATTTGTCTGAAATGGTATAAGGTTTCCTGGCTGAGCAGGGGGTTGGACTAGAAGGTCTCCAAGGTCCCTTCCAACTGTATTCTATTCTATTCTATTCTATTCTATTCTATTCTATTCTATGAAATTCCTACCTTGGGTGAATGCCAACTTTCGTAACACAGAAATCAGTGGGAAAGTTTTCTTTATGAAAACCAAGAATTGTTTCTTGGGCTATCTTGTGACAGCAAGTTGTAAATAGTAGGGGCTTCTTGAAACTACAGGTAGTCCTTGACTTATAACCATTCATTTATAACTGCAGTGGCACTGGAAAAAATGAATTGTAATAGTTTTTCACCAGTGATAGGATTCAAATTTTTTTACTACTGGTTCTGTGGGCATGGCTTGGTGAGTGTACCATGGCTTGGTGGGCGTGTCCATGGGAAAGTCATTACAAAATCTCCATTCCTTCCCAATCAGCTGGGACTTGGGAAGCAGAGGATAGATGGGGGCGGGGCCAGCCAGAGGTGGTATTTACCGGTTCTCCGAACTACTCAAAATTTCCGCTACCGGTTCTCCAGAACAGGTCAGAACCTGCTGAATACCACCTCTGTTTTTCATACTTACAACTGTTGTGGCCTCCCCATGGTCGCATAGTCAAAATCCAGTTGGCAGCGCACTTATATTTATAATGGTTGCATTGTCCCGTGCTCACTTCTGTGACCTTCTGACCATCAAAGTCAATGGAGAAGACAGATTCACTGAACAACCATAGTTACTAACTTAACAACTGCAGTGATTCACTTTAACAACTGTGGCAAGAAAGATCATTAAAAGGTTGCAAAATTCACTTAACAAATGTCTCACTTAGCCACATAAAAGTTTGGGCTCAATCGTGTAACCTGTAAAGGCTCTCAAGTAGTTTGACCCAATAGTTTCTTATTGCTTCATACCATTGTGCAGAATCCATCATAACAAACAAGAGATCATAACTTGCAGTTCTGAAGCAAAAGCATGCACATTCTCTCATGTCTTCCTTTATTATTATTATTTTTTGGAGATCTCATAAGTTACCCCATAAATCACCAGCAACGATGGTTACACATGCGGATATGAAAGCTCTATAAACTGAATATAACCAGCTCTTTTATTGGCGACCATTGAGATTGAATAATTCAAAATGCCTCTAATCTTAAGAGTAAGTTGGAATCCGGTTTTGATACGGCTTCTACTCCTACGGTGCCAACGGATTATTACACATCCCTTTTGAAGGAGCTTGTTTCTCTCCCATGTTTATTTTTGTGTTGGCACTCGGTAATTTCTTTTGTTATTAAGCTGTGTGGCAGCTGCTTAGAATGAAAAGTGATTCTTTCCAAGCACGATTCTCACACAGTTCTCTTTAGCAAGATTTATTGAATGGGCTTTACTACTATTAACATAATGGCCTCCTGAATCTTTATCAGTTGGGGAACCGGCTCTTATATTTGTCTTCATTCTGCTGGAGACTATGAAATGAATCACTAGGAAAGCTGGCTATTAGCTGGATTCATGAAAAAAAAAATACTAAACACCCCCCTACACACACACACTTAAAAAAAGGTTGATATCTGCTAGTAAAAACCTCAAGGTTTTGGGCTTAATATTGTTAGTTGTATAGAATGGCATATCTTTTCCATTTCTTGTTTTTTAAAAGCAGATATTAAGTTGTTGTCTGCAGCTCCAAAAATCTTTCACTGAATATTAATGTTAATAGCAATAGCATTTAGGCTTATATACCACCCCATAGTGCTTTACAGCATAGAACAGAACCAGAGTAGGGTAGGTGTTGTGGCTCGGCAGGAGCCTTTGGAGCTCCCGCCAGACTCCAACAGTGAGGGGTCTTATGAGTTGGCCCTGGAGGAGGTGGAGGACCCTGGACAGGGTGTCGACTCCGAGCAGGGTGAGGAGAGACTGGTTGGCCACCAGGTGGCGGCAGAGCATTGGATCAGAGGGAGTGTTCAGGAAAACACTTGTGAGTTGTTTCAGGATGCACCCCGTCGAAGGGTTACTCGTGGAAGGAACAACTGTGTAATTGTAGATGATTGTTTTTAGCTGATGCTGATTAAGATTCTCTCCTTTTTATAAAAGGGACTGTTTGTGCCACGCCCTGGTTGCAGGAGTCAATGTTCACGAATTAAGAGAAACCAACTTGGAGAAGTAGGTTTGCTGTGAGAAGCCTGTTTGCAGTGCTACGTATGTTTATAGGACTTTTTGCCAGAGTGATTATCTCTTTGTTTATTTTGGGCTTGCAGCCAACAAGAGTCTGAACTGATTAAAACATTCTTTCGTACGTCTGTTTTGGCTTTCGTTCCTGGATGGAGAAGGGGGAGTCAGAACAGGTAGGATAGGGTAGCGTAGGCTAGTATATCATATCATATCATAGCATAGCATAGCATAGCATAGCATAGCATAGCATAGTTGGAAGGGACCTTGGAGGTCTTCTAATTATCCAACCTCCTGCTCAGACAGGAAAGGTTATACCATTTCAGACAAATGATTGTTCAATCTCTTCTTTAAAACTTCCAGTGTTGGAGCAACCACAACTTCTGGAGAAGAAGTCAGGAAATGTCTCCTTAGTTCTCCGTTGCTTCTCTCTTTGATTAGTTTCCACCCATTGCTTCTTTTCCTGCCTTCTTTTCTGTGTGGTTTACAATGTAAGCCTTACCTGCATATTACCCACAATAATTTGGGTCCTCATTTTACCAACTTCAGAAGGATTAAAGCATGTAAATTTATTTCAGTTGAAGCACTGCCCTTGGTTTATGAGCAGAGAACAAATAACTCACCATGTATATGTTGAGTTTCCTCCTTCTATTTTCCCCACAACAGCAACTGTGTGAGGTGAGTTGGTCTGAGAGAGAGTCCCTGGCCCAACTGCTTTTGATGGTTAAAGTGGAACTAGAACTCGTGGCCTGGACCCTAAATCTCTGAAGAGTTTGTAAAATTCCAGAGAGAAAATGTAGATTTATTTGGATTTATTATATCATTATAATAAAGATGAGAAAACAGCTTTGTTATGGCTGTGAGATGCTAATGGAATGAACGCAATATTCAGTGCAATTCTAGTTATATATACAATATGTGTGTATATCTCCAAAGGCTACAAGAACAAATCCTGCAGAATATGCTGACACTCCGAGAAATGATTTACCAACTGGAAACTAATTTTGCAATTTCAAATTTTCCTTCCTGCTGCTCGGTAATTTATTCTAAGTCTCCATCATCTGTTCAATATAGAGCTCCTCATCTGAGCATTTAATAACATTCACCACCAGAGGTATTGCTACAACTAGCACTGGTGTTATGCTTTATAGTTTTTTGTTTATTAGTTCAATTTATGCTCTCTCCTTTAACCCACAGGGCACTCAAGATAAGCAGTCATAAAAATGAGACAACATATGAACAATTTAAAAGTCAAAGAATGGGATAGTGGTGGTGTTAACATTATTTATTAATCTAACCACATTATCAAGTGGAGGAAGGAGAAGATATTTTACTTGTATTATTTTCAGAAATATGAGGTCCAATGGGTAATGTCCTAATGGGACTTAAGAACTTAACCAAACACAGAATAATAGAGTTGGAAGGGACCTGGGAGATCTAGACCAATCCCTTCTCGAACAGCATATCATATACTATTCTAGACACATGGATGTCCAGTCCTTTCTTTAAAACTCTCCAGTGATGGAGCACAACTTCTGGAGACAAACTGTTCCACTGTTTAATTAGCCCCACTATCAGAAAATTTCTCCTTAATTTTAGGTTGGATTGCTCTTTGATAGGTTTCCATCCATTACCTCTTATCTCAACCTCTGGTGCTTTGGAGAATAGGTTGGTCCTATCTTATTTGTGACAGCCTCCCAAATATTGAAAGCTTTAACTGAGACCCATGCTCAGGATATTGGTATCTTTAGAAACGGAATAACAGAGTAGTGTTGCAGCAGATTGAGGTTTGTAATCTACTTACGAAAGATCAGGACTTGAGACCACGAAGGAAGAGAAACAGGTTTATTGGATGCATCGAGTTCAGCGCGTTCACACACCAAAATCTGAACTGTCCTGGCTACGCCCAGGGCAGTGATTTTATACCTTTAATCAAACTTCGTCAATCAGAGGGCGTTTAAAGAGGCGTATTCATACAAAACGTAAAAACCCCTGTTCAGAACAGGGAAGTACATCTTGGAAAAATACAAAAGCAGATATTCATACAAACAGTTTTCTGCAACTTCTCTGTTGTATCTCTCCCCCCACGCCTGGCTTCCTGTGCCCCTCCTTTACAGAGTCTTGCCACACTGTTCAGCCCTATTTGTAACTTATGAGGAAGTTGGGGAGAAGGTTCACTGCAGCTAAAAGTCATCTTTGGGACTCTAGGGCACTGGACTAAAAGCCAAACTAAAATGAATTTATAAGGTCCATTCTATTAAGACCACCTAACCTGGCCAGCCACTGGTGGGTTTACCTGTGCAACCCATGCTGTATCATTCCCCCCTATTGAAACTTCACCCAATCCTAAGATTACTGTGTAGTTTCATAAATGGCAGGTTCCTCTCCATGAAGCATGAGCCCAACATATTTGCTCGAGCGTCCTTCTGAGCGTCCCACCAGGGCCAGGACCTTTGCAGTGGCCCATTTCTCCATCAAGAGGGGTGAAACCCTGGCAATTTTGGGAACCAGGAGTTAGAAGTGGAGGTTAAATCAAAACCTTTCCATTCCTGCCCTGGGACATGAGTGAGCTGCCTTATTTCTGTGGTGAGCTGCTTAATGACACGTCCAGTCTCATCAATGTGAAGGCAGCAATTAAACAAGTTGAACTTCCCACAGACCCTCCTTCCCTTGCGTGGAGGTAATCAAGAGCCAATCGATTTTGGTACACTGCAGTACAGAGTTTGCCAGTGGCACTGGAGAGGATATTCAAAGATTTATCAATCCTCTCCCCAGCCAAGTCCAATGCTGCCTGCAAATGCATGATCCAGTTGATCATGTAAATGGGGGTGCGGTAACCCCAAGTCTCATCCTCTGCCCGTGGCCCTCCCATAGGTGCATATGATTCTCTTTGAGCTCCACATGTCGAATTTCTCATATTCAGCCAGTTCCTTACAAGGAAAGTTAGAGAAGGCTGTGTCTACCTTCCTCTTCTGACGGATGGGGCCTACTGAGCCATACACCAGGACCCCTAGAACCTGTCGTGATTGGATGGCCAACAGAAAGAACGAAAGTTTTATCCATCCAAGAACACAGGGAGGACTTCGTAGGCCAATGTGCCACGAATCCAATACATGTTCTCCGGGGCTTCCCAAGTGCTAGATGGGGTTTTGTGGCTTTTTTTTCCCATGTTGTCCTTCTGTGGATCCTGCAGGCATTGAGGGCATTCCAATGGAGAGGGGGTAATGGCCTCCCTTGTGGCCCTGGGTTCCCTTGGGGCTCCCCTCCCACCCTCCTGAGGGGTGTGTGTGGGACGGGATTCCTACCTTGTTGTAGGAGCGGCTCCAGAACCACCATTCCCTTTCCCTGTGTGTTTAGGGTGGCTATAGCTGTTCTGCTGAGGTTCTTGTCAAGTGTCCCCGCATGGCATTGATATGTTTCCAAGTAGTTGGATTGGGTTATCCAGACCTCCAGGCGACTGGCTTTACACCTATCTGCCAGTACTTACTCAGGTCTTGTGCATCCATGCTTGATAGATTTTCATCCTCTGACCACCATTGTAGAAACCACTGATTCCCTATATCCCCAATAAGCTGACAAGTTATCTCCACTATTATGGGAATCTGGTCATAAGTTATGTCATATTCCATTTTCAGACTGAAATCAAGGGGGGCCCACTTCACCTGAGCCCTTGCCCTTTCTGGAAAGGGGTCTGGGAAGGGTCTCTGAATGGGCTTTTTTCTGATGGCACCTAATGGTCGAATTGTACCGTTTGTTTGGTGCCCAAGTTATGACATTGGGGTTCATTCAACACTGCCAATAGTTCCCTGTCTCCTCTGAACAGGGCGATTGCCCCTCCTCCGGATGGCAATTTAATAACCAGCGTTCATTATACACAAAATGCAGTCCCTGTTCACCCTGATAAAAGCAGTCTTTGCAAAGGGGGAAAGGCCCTGAACCCATTTTTTCTAGCATTGGCTCAGAGGTTACCTGTGGAGGGGAGTCATTTGTAGAGGTGAGGGGCCTAGCTTCCGTTTGTTGGGGAGTACCCTCATTATCCTCATTCCCCCCTATAGGAAAGGATGGAGCGGGGGTCCTCGTAATCATTCGGAACTTCCCATACTACCAATGGGCCTCACCCCTTGCTCTGGCCAAGATCGCCTGATAGAGATAAAGAGAGTCAATGAGAATAGAAATGAATAGGAGAAAAACCACGATCAGAACTGCCGGCATCAGGCCTCTCCTATTGCACGCAGCTCGGTGTAGGCGCTAGTCAGTCTTCATGGTTGTGCCTGGGCATTGGACGGGGCGGAGTGTCCATGGTAGATGCGATACGTTGCCTGTGCGATGGGTGTCGACGGCACCTGGAGCGACACCTGCAGAGGGCGCTGGTTCTTCACCACCTGTTCGTAAAGCGACAGCTTCCCGTGTGTCCGCAGAAGAGGTGGCGTTCCTCCTGGTGTTTCCAAAACGTGAGGTATAGAGGCTTGGCAGGATCACTGGAGGCCTTCCAGTAAGCTTTCGCAGCCAATTGAAAACAGGTCCAGTGAATCCAAGGCCTAATTCCAGTTACCTTAACAACAAGGGGAGAAAAAACAACAACAGTATACGGCCCCCACCATTTGGGGCCCAATAGTTCCTTCTACCAGTCCTTCACCCAGACTCCTTGTCCTGGGTGGAAGTTGTGGACTGGAGTTACATTTCCATGAGAACGACAAGACAAAACATATTTTTGCAATTTGTGGACTATGGCATTCAGGGCTGGCAACTGTTTGAGCTTCACCATGTCTGTAACTTGGGGTTGGGCATCACCTGTGGGCCACGCAAATTAGGAACCCTCCCATACAACAATTCAAATGGCGAGACACCCAACTCCTCGGTGAGAGTGCACCTCTTTGCCAGCAACGCCATGCTGTGGGCATCATCCGGCCATTTGAGATGGGTTTCCTGACAAATTTTGGCCAACTTATCCTCTATGGTGTGATCTGCCCTCTTGACCCTCCCACCTGAACTGGGCCTTGACGGAGGGTTATTAGCAGCACATACCTGACATTGAGAGCAAACAGCAGCTGCCAGGCTAGACAAATTGTTGATATAGACATCCCTGATCCAAGGCTTTTTTTCAAAGCCGTTTTTCCTAAGTGCAAATGCTTATGCAGGGAGGAGACAGCATCCCATGTCAACTGCTGGGAAACAAACACCTTTTTTTGTCCGGCAGAACCCACCACCCATCTAGTAGTTCCACCCCTATCACTTCAGCTTGCTGGGTTCCTGAGTGACTATACGATGGGGGTTGTTCTTCCTGAGCCGGGGTCCACAGAGTAAGGCATGTGGCCTGTAAAGAAGGGGGATCCAAGGCCACTGCTCCGGCAACTCGATCAGCTTCGTTGTTTCCTCTTTCAGTTGTTGAAACCCCTTTCTGATGACCCATACATGCATAATGGCAACTTGTTTGGGGGCCCACACACTGTCCAACAAACACAATTTGGGGTCATATCTGATGTCCTTTCCTCCAGCTGTGATGAGGCCTTTTTCCTGTGAAGAGCTTTTTCCTAAAGCTCCATGGTCTTGGATGGTTAGGAAGGCCTATTTGGACTCTGTGTAAATGTTGACTTGTAGATCTCATGCCAATTTCAAAGCCTTGTGAGGGCATGTAGTTCTGCCAAGTGGGCACTGGTTTCTGGTGGTAGGGGCATGGCTTCCCACACATCATCAAGGGTGACTACAGCATAAGCTGCTTTTCGCATGCCCTCATGTAGAAAGCTGGTTCCATCTGTACAAAGAGTTGCATCTTTGTGCGATGGGGGTTTATCCTTCAAATCTGGGTGACTGGCATAGGTTTCTTCAATGGTTTGCAAACAATCACGAGTAATTTCAGAGTCTGGTTCAGGCCACAGGGTTGCTGGATTCAAAGCATAGATTGGACAAACTTGATGAGGGGGTTATGTGTAATAAGCCCCTGATACTTCAACATTCGTGGATTGGTAAGCCAATGACCTTTCTGGTCTAGGACAGCTCGAAGAGCATGGGGGGTGTAGATATTTAATTGCTGTCCAAAGGTGAGCTTATTGGCTTCCTGGGTAAGTAGGGCAGTCCCTGTCACAGCCTTGAGACAGGCTGACCACCCTTTGGCCACCTGATCCAGCTGTTTGGACAAATATGCAACCGGACGATACCATGTTCCCAACTGTTGGGTCAGTATCCCAATGGCCATATTCTGCTTAATGTCCACAAACAACTGAAAAGGATGTCGAGTCAGAAAACTAGGAGCCTGAGTCACAGCATGCTTCAATTCCAAAAAGCTGTTCTGTTCCTCTTCCTCCCACCTCAAGGGTTCCTTTTCCATTCCCCTTGGTAGCTTCATAGAGTGGCTTTGCAAACAATGCGAAATTGAGAATCCAAATGCGACAAAATTCTGCTGCCCCCAAAAAGCTCCTTAATTCCTTCCTATTTCGTGGGGCCGGCAATTGGCAAATGGCTTCCTTCCTCTCATGGCCCAAAGTTCTTTTTCCCTACTGGATGTCGTAGCCCAAATACCTAACGTCCAATTGGACTAATTGGGCTTTGGTCCGAGAGGCCTCGTAGCAGGAGTAGTAGGGCTGCTGCAGTGGCATGACAAGCTTCCTCCGTCTGGCCTGTGACCAACAAGTCAGCTACATCTTGCAAAACCACATCAGGTGGGGCAATGTCTAAAAGTTTCAAATCCATGGCTAATGCAGCTCCAAATAAGGTGGGGGAGTTTTTTTCAAAGCCTTGATGCAAACGTGTCCAAGCATATTGCTGCTTTCTGCCTGTGACTGGGCATTCGAAGGCAAACAAGAAAGCATCTTTTGAATCAATGACTGAAAACCATTTTCCTCTGCATGCCATTGAAGGCCCTCCTGTAAGATTCAGGTCTCCTGGGGCAGCTTGGTGGGGGGGATCCCTTGGCATCCTAGGGCGGTCATCTTCCCTTTCCTCAGGGGGTGGAGCCCAGTCCCAGTTGAGGCACTCCCCTCCCCAGTGGCCATGTTCGTAACAGATGGCACATCGGTTCCGTCCCAAGGGTGGGGGCCTGTTCCCCTCCCTAATTGCTGCCGTGAGCACTTCTGCTTTTTTTCTGCATCTTTTGATTTTTTTTCTTTTCCTCCAACAAGTCTCTATTGATGAGAGTTTTTCTAGCTACTTCCATAAGCTCATTGAGGGGCTTCCCCAGTGCCCCTTCCAGCTTCTACAGCTTGTGTCAGATGACTGAGAAATAAAGGCCATAGCTAGCATCCGAGCATTTTCAGGAAGGTTAGTGGTTACCATAAATAAAAACCTTGGGGCTTTCGGCAGAGTTTAGACATTTTAGTGGCTGTCTTTCCTCCCAGCCGGACAGCCCTTACAATTAACTGTTGATGATTACATAGCAGAGTCAACTGGTGGGGGTCATAGGGGCTCCATCTCGGGTCCCTTGAAGGGAAGCGTTGCTCAATAAAGTCAGCTAGATTGGTGTGAGCAGGAACATCAGGTTCTAGAATGTCAGACACTGCAATTCTAATCTTCTCCCTCTCTTCAGACTGCTCTATCTCCTCTTCCTTCTTCTCCCAAAATTCTGGTGAGCTCAGAGGGTCCCCATCCCCTGTCCCTCTGACAGGACTTTCTTCTGACATCATAGAGGTCACACCGTCCAGCCCTTGCTCTATCCACTCCACAGATGCTTGGCTTGTTGATGCCCTCAAGTCTCTTGAGCTACTAGGTGTAGCCCCCCCTTTGGCATGGTCGTGGTGAGGGTCGTGGTGATCCTCTTCCTGTTCTGGCAAGTCTTCTGGGGCACTAGCTAGGATTGGTGGTCTCTGCTTGGGACATCTGGGGTGTGCAACCCGAACAGCCATAAGAATACACTGTTGGTCTTTTGCATTTGTTTTTTTAGCCAAGCTGTCTCCTCAACAAATTGTACTACACATCAATATACGGATCCTGTTTGAACAGGATCAAACACTAACCTATGGACATTCAAAGCTATGTTGGGATCAAAAATTGCCTTGGTTAGGCCTCCCAAAACCAAAAGTGGGCCATTCAGATTCACAAAACTTTTTAAGCTCATGCCTGCTTCACTCAATGCCATAGTCCTGAGTCACATATCCTTCTTTAAAATGATTTAACGTACATTGTAAGGGGTCAAGGGAACACTGCTGCCCCCCCCAACTCCTCCCAGGGTACCAGACAACAAGGATTTAGCAATCACCCCACACAGGCTTCTGACCCAGGATACCGGATGGACACGGCTATCGTAGGGAAATGCAGTAGCCCCCCCCTCAATCACACACACACACATACACTAGACAATCCTCCCCAAAACCTTTCACCTAGTGAGGGAGATCAGGCCTCACCTCCGGCTCAACAAGGAGTCCGGGTCTAAATAGGGTTCCCACAGTACTTGCCTCGTGTACTTGGCTTCCCTCCTGCGATGCTGGCCAGCCTTTTGATGCCTGGTCTCTGGTCCTTCTCTGGTGGTTCTTGGAATCGCCAAACGCCGCTGACAGAGCCCTCTGTCGCTGGGAAGTCCCTCGGATCAAACGGGTCCGCTGGCGCCAGGGAGATTCCCCCTGACAAGATGAGCTCTGACACCGGGGTGGACGCTCCAGAGGGTCCCAAAGACCCCTCAACTCCTGGCTGGCTCGCCAAAAATGTTGCAGCAGATTGAGGTTTGTAATCTACTTACGAAAGATCAGGACTTGAGACCACGAAGGAAGAGAAACAGGTTTATTGGATGCATCGAGTTCAGCGCGTTCACACACCAAAATCTGAACTGTCCTGGCTACGCCCAGGGCAGTGATTTTATACCTTTAATCAAACTTCGTCAATCAGAGGGCGTTTAAAGAGGCGTATTCATACAAAACGTAAAAACCCCTGTTCAGAACAGGGAAGTACATCTTGGAAAAATACAAAAGCAGATATTCATACAAACAGTTTTCTGCAACTTCTCTGTTGTATCTCTCCCCCCACGCCTGGCTTCCTGTGCCCCTCCTTTACAGAGTCTTGCCACACTGTTCAGCCCTATTTGTAACTTATGAGGAAGTTGGGGAGAAGGTTCACTGCAGCTAAAAGTCATCTTTGGGACTCTAGGGCACTGGACTAAAAGCCAAACTAAAATGAATTTATAAGGTCCATTCTATTAAGACCACCTAACCTGGCCAGCCACTGGTGGGTTTACCTGTGCAACCCATGCTGTATCAGTAGGAAGGGATCTTAGAGGTCCTTTGGTCCAATCCCCTAGTTGAGCATGTCAGAATATTCATGACTGGGAGAGACATGGTAACAAAGTCAGCCAATGAATAGGCATAGCAACTAAGTCCATGATGGCGAACCTATGGCACTTATGCCACAGGTGGCATGCGGAGCCATTTATGAGAGCACGCAAGGCATTGCCCTGTCAGCTCCAGCGCACCTGCTGATTTTCGGCCTTGATATTTGGCCATTTTTCACTCTGCGGAGATCTCCCTGAAGCCTCCTGAAAACTCCAGAGGGAGAAAAACAGCTCAAAGGCAACCTGGAAGTCCATTCCCGAATTTCTGGTTTGTGTGTTGGACCGTTTTTTGCCCTCCCAAGGCTTCTAGAAAGTCTCTGGAGCTTGGGGAGGGTGGAAAATGGACCAAGTGGGTCCACCGGAAGTCGGAAAATGGCCAGTTTCCAGCCTCCGGGGGGAGGGCGGGGGGACATTTTCACCCTCCCCAGACTCCAAGAAAGCCGTTCGCGCATGCACAGGGCAGTGGGGTGGAGGTTGTGATGTGTGCATGTGCAGGGCGCATGGTGCAGGGGGGCATTAAATTATGGGGGTGGGCACGGGCGTGCGCACAATAGCTACTACTATGTTGTAACTGTAACTACTACTATGTTAAAAGAATCTACTATTGGTATTGTACATTTGTTCATCTGTTATTATGTATATAAAGAAGTTAATGAATCCTGCTGCATCAGTTATCTGTATGTGCTTTCTGGATTTGATTTTTCTGCAACAAAGAGAGCAGGAGACCATGTACCATTCTGGACAAATGGCCGTCCAATCTCTTCTTAAATACCTCCAGTGAGGAAGCACCTACAACTTCCAGAGGCAATCTGTTCTACTAATTAATTCTCGCTGTCAGGAAATTTCTCCTTAATTCTAGGTTGGATCTCTCTTCAATAATAATTTGTTCAATGAAGAACTGAATGAATAGAAGGTTTTGAATGCCTGGCCATGTCTTTATACAATAGCCATAGTAGCAAAATATTATGTTAGAAAAGCCTTCGTCGTTTTCCTTGCATGGACTACTTTCAAGCAAGCAAAGAATGGCTTTTGTTATTTCTGGGCTCCTCTACATATGAAGGGGAACCATGCATCTCTTTGAGATCTTAAAGGACGGAAGAGCTTTTTTTAAAAAAAAAAGTGTGTGGTCATAAAAATGCTAATGGAACAAAGAGACTAAGAATGATTGCTCTGTCCTTGTTTAAAATTGGTATTACACCATCTACAATGGCTTAAAGATCAGAGAAAAAAAGGTGCTTTTTAGAATACACCAATCTTAAATTCTATAATGCAACTCATTTTTTTTTCAACATCCTTTGCATGATTTTTGAACATATTTGGAATAATGAAGCTTCATTATTTAGGGCTTTTGTCTGAGCAAAACCTTTGTGCCTTTCTATCCTCACCATTTGTAGACTCCCCTTGGGCCCAAGTGTGTGTGTCTGTGTGTCTGTGTCTGTGTGTGAACGCATGTGCCTTCAAGTTACTTTTTGACTGCCTGGATGACTCCTAGAAATTTTCTTGGTAATGTTTTCAAAATGTTTGCATTCCCTCCTTCCTAGAGAATGACTGGCCCAAAATCACCTGGTTGGTTTTATGCTTAAGGAGGGATTACAACTCATAGTCTGCTGGTGATTGGCCCAAAGTAGCTGGCTTTCATGCCTAAGGCAGGACTAGAACTCACAGTCTCCTGGTTTCAAGTCTGTTCTGTTAACTACTATATCAGACTGGATCTCCATTGCCAGACAAAAAATCTATTACGATTGCTCATGCAGCCACCCAGATGTTCAGACAATCTGGCATTTTTACCCACCTATCAAGCCCTTTCTAAGGGCCTGGCATTGGCAGATGTTCTTGTATGATGGTGCTAAAAATGTCATCTCGGGATGTAAGCTGTTCCAAGTAGAGTTGCTTTTTGCAATTGACTGATGGTGATTTTGTCAAAACCGTTGTGGTGCTTTAGATGTTTTGAGATTGGGTGCCTATTACTATTGGTACCATCTCTGCTTTCTTTTGCCACATCCTCTGCTTCTGCTTGTAGGTTTCTGTATATTGTGATTTTTCTCCAGTTCTTTTTCTTCTCTTCTGCTGTCTCCAGGTATTGCCATGTCCACTCTTCAGACTTTTTTTTTGTTTTTCTTAGTGACAATGGTTACATCTGGGGTGTTATGTGACAAGTCTATGTTTTTATTATTATTATATACTTTATTCATTAAACATGAAACTTAGCCAACTGAACATTCAAAAATGCATTACAAATACCAGTGACTGGTGCTAATGGTTGAAACGGTTTGCTGCCAGTATCCTAGGTATCAACCAAGTACCTTCTTAAAATATAAGATGTTCCGAGCGCAATTTTTTGCAGTTCCGCTGGTGTTATTGCAGGAAGCTGCAATTTGTTGATGTATCTTGTAAAATTCTTGAACATGGTGCCAAGTGCCCTGATGACAACGGGCATCACTGATACATGCTTCATCCATAGCCGTGTAGTTTCGATGGCCAGGTCACGATATTTCATGATTTTTTCTAGTTCTTTTTCTTCGACTCTGGCATCTCCAGGAACAGTGATATCAATAAACTGTATACTTCAGCCCTCTACAACCATGATATTTGGCATGTTGTGCTCCAAATGATGGTCCGTCTGTATTCAAAAGTCCCACAAGACCTTCTCATTTTCGATAACTTTTCCACTTTATGTTCCCATGATTTTCTGGATACAGGTAAATCATATTTTTACATAATGACCAGTGGATTAATTTAGCAACTCAGTCATGTCTAGCTTTGTAATCAGTTTGTGCAATTTCCTGTTGGTTGTAGGAAGGAGGATCAGGAATAGTGGGGCGGGGGGATTATTATTATTATGTGGTTAATCTTTGGTGAGATTCACAGCCTTTGGGGCTGGTTGGTAGCTCAACAGCTCGAGTCCTAACCAAGGACCTAGAAACTTTTAAGGTAACGAGGATATAAGCTATTCCAAGTAGGGTGGTTTTTTGTAAAATCAAAATGTTCAAATCTGATCAATTTAGAATTTTCAAATAGCGAGGTAGCCCTTTAGGTATTGCTCCAAGGGCTCCAATTACAATCGGGACAACACATGATTTCTTTTTCCACAGTCGCTCCACTTCAATTTGCAAGTCCCGGTACTTTGTGATTTTTTTCTTGCTGTTTATCTTCAATTCGTGAATCTCCAGGTATTGCAATGTCAATGAACCATACTTTTTTTCTTTTCAACCTTTGTTATGTCAGGTGTGTTGTGGGCCAAGTGCCTGTCAGTCTGGATTCTGAAGTCCCACAAGATCTTGACTTTCTCATTCTCTAAAACCTTCTCAACCTGATGGTCCCAGTGGTTTTTGCTGTACTCAAATCCAAACTTTTGGCACAATGTCCAGTGAATAATCTTAGCAACGCAGTCATGGCATTGTAGCTAGTCAGTTTGTGAAATTTTGCCGCACCCACTTATCAAGTGGTCGACTGTCTACCTGTCAAGACCTGGGATAGTCAGATCTGGATGTTTGATGGGTATTATAGATATTGTCTCAGGGTGTAAGTTGTTTCACCTTTTGCAATTGACTGATGGTTAATTTATCAATGCTCAGGTTGTTCAAATGGTGCTCCAGTTGTTTTGGGATTGCACTCAAGGTGTCTATTACTATTAGTATTACCTTTGCTTTCTTTTGCCACAGTAGTTCTCTTTCTATTTGCAGTTCTTTGTATTTTGTTATCTACTCCGCTTTTCTCTCTCTTTTATTCTGCTGTTTCCAGGTACTGTCACATCCACTAGCCAGGCTTTTTGTCTCTCTTATCGACAACTGTTAAGTCTGGGGTGTTATGTGACAGGTACCTGTCTGTTTGAATCCTGACGATTATTGAATAGTTTACAGATGAACATAGTTGGAAGGGACCTTGTAGGTCATCCAGTCCAACCCCTCATCCAAGCAGGAGACCCTACCCCATTTCTGACAAATGGCAGTCCAATCTCTTCTTGAAAGTCTCCAGTGATGAAGCTCCCACAACTTCCAAAGTCAAGCTGTTCCATTGGTTGATTGTTCTCACTGTCAAGAAAATTTTCTCCTTATTGCCAGGTTGAATCTCTCCTTGTTCAGTTGCCAGCCATTATTCCTTGTCTGGCCTTCAGGTGCTTTGGAAAATAGCCTTGTGAGAGACCCCAAATGTTGGAGAAATCTCCTAAGAGAGTAGGAATTTTAAACAAAAATCTGATGGCAGTCATAAAAAAATTTGTGTCTGCACGGTGGCAGTTCGTGACTCTTCCCTTGATTTCATTAGATGTGTGTCATGCAAAGAAAGTTTTGTTCTTGCGTGTCATGTTGTTAAACTTGGTTCATTTCTCGTTTTCTGCCAAATTAAAAAATAAAAAAGCAGGTAAAGCATTTGCGGTCCTCAAAACCTACAGCCTTTATGAGGAAGTGATTCAAACTGAATTACTTTCTCAACTCCATGGGAAGGTAATTTCGACTGGCTATAAAAACAAGTTTTATTTACTGTAGTAAAAAAAAAGGCAGCTTGTGATTACTTTCTGTTACTCCTTGCCCCTTCCTGTGCAGGTCCTTACTCCCACCCACCCCACCCCACCCCCTCTTAATAAAAGTGACTGTTTATCAATAAAACCAGTGTTACAACCCTTGGCTTTGTGGGCTGTGAATGTGTAGCGTTTTGCGTTTTTATTTATTTTGTAAATAACCCTCTTATTAAAATCCAGAGTTCCCGTGGGGCCCTCCTGTGAACTCATAACGGGGAGTACGCTTAGCGGAAAACACATGTGGTGACCTGACTCCTTTGACTGAGTGCGTTTTCCACTGGAGGACATGTATCTGGCTGAGATTTCAGATTCTTTGTCTGAAAGTGTGGCCCTTTTACATTCAAAAGAATGACAGTTTTATATTGCCCATAAGATTTTGCTCTGAGATACATTGCCTTGCATTTCTGTTTGTTTTGGTCCATGGCAACAGATTGGAGTTATCTGGGTTTCTAGCATCTTCATGGGAGCAAACTTTCAGATTTGCAAAGTAATATAAATCTTGGACCCAACCTTTTTAATTCCCTTTCTTTACTTTGCTGAGCTGGCCTTGGACTCCCTGTGATGCTCTGAGGTTCCTGAGGCACTTTGCCCATTGAGTCAGTTGACCCCAGAAGTTATACGTTTATTTATTTATTAAATTTGTATGCCACCCATCTTTTCGATAAGGCGACTCTGGGCAGCTTACAGATCATGGTTATTCACTCAGCTTTGGCTCTGGGGAAATAAGGGCAACAGTGCTGTGGTTTTTCCACCATAGCTGAAATCTGGGCACCTGATCTCCTTGGCTGGGAGACTGTTCTTCATCATCTTGAGGTCTCCTCCAACTTCAGAAGCAAAGAAGGTACAGGTAGTCCTTGATTTAGCACTACAATTGGGACCAGAATTTCTGTTTCTGGACGAGGCATTTATTAAGTGAGCCATGCCCAATTTTACAACCTGTTTTGGCATGGTTGTTAGAATAGAACAGAATAACAGACTTGGAAGGGACCTTGGAGATCTTGTAGTCCAACCCCCTGCTTAGGCAGGAAACCCTACACCACTTCAGACAAATGGCTATCCAACATCTTCTTAAGAACTTCCAGTGTTGGAGCATTCAAAACTTCTGGAGGCAAGCTGTTCCACTGATTAATTGTACTAACTCTCAGGAAATTTCTCCTTAGTTCTAAGTTGCTTCTCCCCTTCCTTAGTTCCCACTCATTGCTTCTTGTCCTGCCTGCAGGTGCTTTGGAGAATACTTTGACTCCCTCTTCTTTGTGGCAGCCCATTTGTTAAATGAATCACTGCAGGTGTTAAGTGAATCTAGCTTCCTCCATTGGCTTTGTTGGAAGGTTGCAAATGGTGACCACATGACCTTGGGACACTGCAACTGTCATAAATACATGCAGGTTGTGAAGCACCCAAATTTTGAGCATGTGACTATGGGGATGCTATAATGCTTATAAGAGTGAAGACCAGTTGTAAGTCACTTTTTTCCCCCAATGCTGTTGTGATTTTGAACAATTGCAAAACAACGGGTTGTAAGTTGAGGACTATTGGTATGCTGGTTTGCCATTGCTCCTTTCTCGCTTTCTGATGCTGCAACATCTAGCTTTTTTTCCCCCTTCTACATTTTTTTCTTTAACGGCAGCAAAAAAAGACAATGGAGGAGATGAAACATTAGTTTACCTGCTGTTTTTAGTGCTCCCCTGCTGATTAGCTGGGAGGAATCCTGGCCAGCTCCAGGGGAAGATGAAGACTGCCGAAGACTGCTGGCACTGCATAAAAAAATCCTTCTGATCATTTGGGCCATAGTGAGGCCATAGATAGAAATGCTAAAGATTATATGGCTAAGAAATAATTTTACATAAGAAACATTGCAATAATGCTAACTGCACAGAAGTGAAGATATAGCTGGGATAGCTAGCTAGGATAGGATAAGAGGGAACCCTTAATGTAGAGGTAGGTATCATGTTTACGACATCTGATGTATTATTGATTAGAAGAAAGACAAAGTAGAGAACATGATAGAAGGGTTTAAAATTACCGGTACACAAGGCATAAAGAAAGTACATGTCAGTTTTTCCTCCCCGTATTAACATTAAAAGATACTAAATCTTGGGAGATCCAGAACTGATAGAAGACCATGATTTGTTACATTTTAAATTTTGCTAGCACAAGATATGTTGACGGTTGCCAGTTGTGGGAAAGAAATTAACTAGATTCCTGGAGGATGAAGCTAGGGCTAGCAATGAATGGATGGGTCAGAAGGGATGTCCCTTCAAGCCCCTGCTCGATTAAGGAATGTATTGTCATCCTTGAGATATGACCATAGTCCCCATCTGAAAGCCTTCAAGAAGGAAGAGTTTAGCTCAGAGGTGTCCCAACTTGGCTACTTTAAGGTTTGTGGACTTCAACTCCCAAATTCCTCATCTGACCATGTGGCTGGGGAATTCTGGGAGTTGAAGTTCATAGGTCTTAAAGTTGCCAGGTCTGGAGATCATTGGCTAGCCAATCTGTCATATGGCTAAGTAGCTCTTCCTGTTATAGTCTTCTTAAGCTAAGGAGCCAAGTAGCACAGTGGTTAGAGTGCAGTATTGCAGGCTATTTCAGCTGGCTGCTAGCTGCAGTTTGGCAGTTCACATCTCATCGGTTCAAGGTTGATTCAGCCTTCCATCATTCTGTGGTGGATAAAATGAGGACCCCGATTGTCAGGAAAGCCTGGGGGACTGGGGAGGGTGAAAAATGGTCCCAATGACCCAACTGGAAATTCTCAAATTGATCATCGATCCATCCATCGATCCATCCATCGATCCATCGATCCATCCATCCATCCATCCATCCATCCATCCATCCATCCATCCATCCATCCATCCACTCAATTTGTGTGCCACCCATCTTGTCTAGTAATGTATATTTTCTAATGCACATTAATTCAAAAGCCTTCAGTAGAAAGAATTACAAACCTTCTGTGAGCAAAGTTTCAGGTAAACATTTTAGACTAGGCTGCAGTAGACATTGAAAAAGACAAAACTATTTCATGTGAAGAGAATTTCTTTTGTGAGACACCAACTCCCAGGTTTAAAAAGTAGACAACTCAAATGTTGCTTACATGATGGACCTTTGCAAAGAAGAAAGGCCTCACTTGGAATACTGCATTCAATTTTGGTTGCTATGATGTAGAAAAGATGTGGAGACTCTAGAAAGAGTGCAGAGAAGAGCAACAAAGATGATTAGGGGACTGGAGGCTAAACCATATGAGGAACGGTTGCAGGAACTGGGTATGTCTAGTTTAATGAAAAGAAGGACTAGGGGAGACATGAGAGCAGTGTTCCAATATCTCAGGGGTTTCCACAAAGAAGAGGGAGTCAAGCTATTCTCCAAGGTACCTGATGGTAGAACAAGAAGCAATGGGTGGAAACTAATCAAGGAGATAAGCAACCTAGAAGGGAAGGAGAAATTTATTGATAGAACAATTAACTAGTTGAACAACTTGCCTCCAGAAGCTGTGAATGCCCCAACACTGGAAGTCTTTAAGAAGATGTTGGACAGCCATTTGTCTGAAACAGTATAGGGTTTCCTGCCTAGGCAGGGGGTTGGACTAGAAGACCTGCAAGGTCCCTTCCAACTATTGTGTTGTGTTGTATTGTATTGTATTGCATTGCATTGCATTGCATTGCATTGCATTGCATTGCATTGCATTGCATTGCATTGCATTGCATTGCATTGTATTGTATTGTATTGTATTGTATTACTTTTCAAGGATTTTTCTTGAATCTAATTTGAAGGCAGTTTATGAATAACCCCAGAGTGGGAAAAATGAACCCTAATAAAATTGAAATGTTGGGAATTGTGAAACTGCAGAAATGTATGAATTTTAAAACTTAAATTCAAGATGTATCATTTCAAAAATGAATATTCAACAGATCCCTGGGTGTGGATTGAGCCATGCAATAATTATTCTGTATTCTGAATAACAAGGGTTCGACATTGCAAAATCAGATTTTTTTTTAGGCTTTATATATATATAAATGGTGCCTTCAGCAAAGCCGTAAGGAAGAACATGGCATCTTCACACAAGCAAGCACAGTCTACAAAGAGTAGAAAGTTATTTATTGACATGACTTGCATGGCTGCCCATCTTAAGTGCCACAACTCTGGGTGACTTGCAAAGCAATATAAAAACTGGAAAAGTAAAACCAACATTCAAGAGGATAGATTTCAGCACCCTAAACTATACTCCCCAACCTATCAACAGTTACAAGCAATGGGCAGCCTCACCCATCCTCAGGTTTGATTGAGGCCCCATAAACTGCTTTTAAAGGCCCCATAAACTAGTTCAGGAGACCGTGATATAAAATCAACAGATGTTGCTTCTTCAAGCAAAGGTTTTAATTGAAACCTATTGTAAATCGTAAATATTAGGGTAAAATTATTTTAATCTCTGCTAATTCTATGAAAAATAGTTTTTTGTTAATCCTACTTTAGTAGAATTATTGTCAATTTTGGTAAGTTTCCTGCCTATGCAGGGGGTTGAACTAGAAGACCTCCAAGGTCCCTTCCAACTCTATTATTCTATTCTATTCTATTCTATTCCATTCAGTATTTCTGGTACAGCTTCAATAATTTAATTATCTTATTGCATCACAACAATTAGCTATAGATTTTTTAGCAATATTATAAATGCACATTATTATTTTTTTAAAATGGTTTAGAAACAACTACTCCTTATAGTTATTTCTATACTGATCTTACTATTTATTGAAGCTGTACCAGAAATACTGAATAGAACAGAACAGAATAGAATAGAATAATAGAGTTAGAAGGGACCTTGGAGGTCTTCTAGTTCAACCCCCTGCATAGGCAGGAAACTTACCGTAATTGACAATAATTCTACTAAAGTAGGATTAACAAAAAACTATTTTGCGTCCTCAGATAAGAACTATTTTAATGCTTTCATTTCAGTGACACATGCATTGTCCTTTTTCATCTTTTGATTTTTTTTTAATGAAGTGTTATTTATTTATGTAGAAGAAACAGTTTTCTTATAAAGAGCTGCAGCCTTATTTTGTTCTTATTCAATGCTTTCTATCTTCTTTAACTTTAGTTTGATATTAAATAATGGCAACCCTTAAAATAAGAAAGCGCATAAATAGATGAGACGCTCCAAGGTTCAAATTGAAATAGTTATTTTGTTGGTTCAGCTGCGTATATCATGGCAGGTCTAAGCTCATTGCATACTTGGCATATTTATAAGCCACTCCGTTTAAAACTTCTTATCTTTCATAACTATACATTATTTAGTATTGGTAATTTTTAACAATTGAGAGTGCCTGATTTTTATCAGTGTTAGAATGATACAAAGGAATTTTCTGTAATTATTCTGATAGGAAAGGCACTTCAAAGGAAGACTTCACAGCCATTATGATTTGACTGGTTCTACCGTCTCTAAACTATTTCACAGAATAACAGGCTGGGGAGGGACCTTGCGGGTCTTCTAGTCCAACCCCCTGCTTAGGCAGGAAACCCTACACCGCTTCAGACAAGTGGTTATCCAACCTCTTCTTAAAAACTTCCAGTGTTGGAGCATTCACAGCTTCTGGAGTCAAGAATTCCTGGTGGCTGCATCTATATTGTAGATATGGTATGATCAGTGGTGGGATTCAAATAATTTAACAACCGGTTCTCTGCCCTAATTATTTCTTCCAACAACCAGTTCACCAAACTACTCAGAAAGTTAACAAGCGGTTCTCCCGAAGTGGTGCAAACTGGCTGAATCTCACCACTGGGTATGATACAGAGAAGTATAATTAGTCTATGACAGTCTAGCCTCCTACTCCGTAGGTTGATCACAATTTTGCTCATATTGGAAAGTGTAATTAATTAAATATACTAAAAAGATGAGTTCGAGATGATCAGTTTAAAACAGATTTGCATTTCCAGTACAGCATGGTAATATTTTTCTGGGGGTGGTGCGGTGGCCTGAGGGTGGAGCTCTCGCCTCACAATCAGGAGACTGTGGGTTCGATCCTAGGTAGAGGCAAATATTTCTCTCTCTAGGCACAATGAGAATAGATTTACTGAAGAAAGCTCTGCATTGGCGACAGGAAGGGCATCCAGCCATGCTAGCTCCATTCAGTTGCCTAGACTCCACCCCGCAGCTAATTATGGGGTCGTTAAATGATGATGATGAAGGTAATATTTTTTCTGGGCATGATAATTCTTTGCTATCTGGTCCTTATGATCTTCTGAAGACTTGTAAAGACTTGGCTGTTTAGAAGACCTTTGGAGATTGATTGGCATTGATGCTGAGTATTGGTTATTTTTATCCAAACAGATCTATATTTCATGCACTGTTTTATTGATCTTGCATTGGTAAAGTGTTACCTTTGCTATAATGAACACTGCTGAGAGACATTTAGGCCAAAGGCTGTATATAAATCTTACAAATAAATCAAGAGTCTCAGTTTTTTTTCTTTTATTTGAATAACAGAATTATTTGATTCATGGTCAAATGCACCACCCAGAGCAAATTTCTCATTTTGATTGAGTTTGGATGCCAGTATGGTACGGGATCAAATTAGATGATGCAATTCCTATGTCAAAAAAGAAATAAATAAACAGACTATCCAACACGCAGGGTAGCTGTGCATAACTGAAAAGGTTGCAAAGTACTTAGAATGGGTCATTCAAATGGTAGGAACAGAACAGAAATCTACTAGCACAGTAGTGGCAGGCATAGAAACGAAGCTCAGATTTAATGATATGGAGCATTCATCTATTCTGTCTCAACAGCATCATTCGAAAATTGGCAACCGCAACTCTTTCAAGTGTATTGGATGCCCTGTTGGGATGTTGGCAGATCAAACTGTAAGAAAAGAGCAGCATTGGAACTCTTGTTTAATACATAATGCAGACAATTGCCTCCTGGCATATTGTCTTTGCAGGAGATTGTCCAAATAAAGGAATGGTGACATTTTACAAGGCTTGGAAAGTGTCAAGTTGTGTTGAAACTCTAGGAGATAGAAGCTTCAAGAGAGTAGCATGTCAGAAGCTCCAAGGTTTTGTTTGAATATCAACAAAACAAAACAAAAAGCAATGTGAAGAAAGGGGAAAGAATTCCAACTATATCACTGAAAAAATATAATGGGAAGGTTTATGTATGATCAATTTAATATGTTTTTTTTTTTTAAAAAAAACCATTAGTTTGAGAAGGAGTTGGAAGCTTTTCTCTGGATTTATATTTAGGTCAACAGACATGACAGTACTTTTAAGAGAGAGGAGGATAGATTGACACTGAGATAGGCTGGGCTGTCAAAACACAGTCTGGAAACAAAACTTAAAAGATAAGCTTGGTGGGCAGAAGCTTTCTAAACAATGGTAGGAAGAGCACTAATATTGGGACATGTCCTCTAAAATGTGGGTTCAAACTAGCAATGGAAAGGATTGCAACTGTGATAGGCTGTGATAGGTTGAATTCTACAGGAATATTCTATGTGTAACCAATAAAGGAGAATATTTGTAGCTCAAGGTTGACATGAGGGGTCCTAGTTACTAGCACCAATGATGTTACCTAGTTTTGGTAATGAAAAATCTGCAAGAAAACAAGCAACAAGGACGCCTCAATTCTGTACAGGTTGTAGCATTCTTAAATATATGCAGGGGTGAAATTCAGCAGGTTCTGACAGGTTCTGGAGAACCGGTGGCAGAAACTTTGAGTAGTTTGAAGAACCGGCAAATACCATCTCTGGCTGGCCCCAGAGTGGGGTGGGAATGGCGATTTTGCAGTATCCTTCCCCTGCCAGGCCCACCAAGCCACACCTACAGAATTGGTAGGAAAAAAAGAAGTGAATTTCACCACTGAATATATGGGTTCACTTACATTCATGAACCTCTCCTACACTATCAAAATTACTGCAAAAGAATTACCCTAAATAGATTGAGGTTCTCTCACATTCTCAGAAGAAGCTGAAGCAGAAAAAATTCAGGCGCTCCCAACAACTTCTTCCTTTCGTAACAAAGGTACTGGATGCAGTATTGAAGTAAGGGAAATGAATAATGACAATATAATCCTGAGAAAAATGCTACATTCAGAAGACTTCTGAAAAGATAGAGGTAGCCAGTCTCTAAAAAGTCATGTTGTTTAGAGACACATGGATGGCGATTTTATAAGCAGAAATCCAGAAGAACTCTTGGAAAGTAATTTGGAATGGGACTTCATGGCTCCTTAGCTAATGGTGCGTTTTAATAGTTTGAAACCTATATTGTATGATACAGAGCAATATAATTAGCCTACGGAAATCTAGCCTGCTAAGGCATGCTTGGTAGTTTGATCAGAATTTTGGTCATATTGGAAAGTGTAATTAATTACTAAAAAGGTGAGTTTGAGATGACCAGTGTAAAACAGATTTGCATTTCCAATACAGCAAGGTAATGTTTGCTGGGCATGATATCGATCATTTTGTAGCCCTAGACAATAAGCATTGGTGCTTAAGATTGGGTCGATATATACATCGCTATGATCTGGTATTAACAAAGAAAACTAAGGTGAAATGTAAGTGACTCTTGTAATGGTTTTACCTTTCCAGATCCTATCATTGGGAGAAAGAACTTCTCACCAAACATTCACAAAGAAAAGTCTTAAATCTGTTGCATTAGGAAAAGAAGCATTTCTACTGATCATGAAAATGGGCAGACCCGAAGCTGAATGAAAGAAAAAAAAAAGGAAGCTAAGTTGTATTATAATGGAAATGCAAACTCTCTGAATGAACTTGAAAGTCATTAGCAGAATGATGAAAGGAACCAGCAGAAAGCAAAGTGGCAGCTAGATGTGAACATATGATTAAATAATGTGGCATAGGGAAAATATTGGCATGTCAAACACAAGTTATTTGCAGAAAAGGACAGGACTCCATGGCTAGAAGTTTTACTGGTCACTCAAAACTTCAGGTAGGCAGTATGCATGCAAATTTCCTGAAACTTAGCTGAAACTAATGAAGATAATAGCAGGGGTGTCAAACTCAAGCCCGGGGGCCAGATCCGGCGAACAGGGCGCTTAGATTTGGCCTGTGGGGCCACCTGGGAAATAGCAAAGGACTGGCCCACGGTGCTTCTGCCAGCAAAAATGGGTTCCTGAGCTCTGTTTTCAGCTGCCACAGCCTCCAGCAACCTTCTGCCAGTAAAAATGGCGCTTGGGAGTTCATTTTCTCTGGCAGAGCTCTTGGTCCACCATGGCACCCCCAACATGAGTGACGTCGAGTTGGCTACATCCACCCAGTCCCACAAGGTCAAACACAACCCTGATGGAGCCGTCAATGGAATCAAGTTTGACACCAATGCTTAAGAGGGACCAAAGTATCACAAGCAATTCCTCTGGACGGTGTGGCTATCAATGCAAGCAGAAGCGTTGTGTGTTAAACATGGACGTGATATATTCATTCCCAGGTAGGCTTCTAATTCATTCTCCCTGTTTTTTCAGATGAGCGTCTGTTGGATTTGGGCCAGCCTCTAAAGACTCTCCCCCAATTTTTTTTTTGTTGACCTAGGAGAAATTGTGGTTTGGATTCGTAGGCCCGCCAGAGAATTTTGTACACTTCTAAACAAACACATTTAATTACACTTGAGTTCAACCTGCATCTAGCAATTAAGATTCAGTAGACAAAATAGCAATTACATCTTTTAAATGAGAGTAAGCTAAATGAATGCAGGTGAAGAGAGAGCGAGAGAGAGAATAGTCAGAATAGTATACCTTTGTTTACCTTTGAATTCCTTGTGAACGCAAGGAAGAATTGTGCTATTTTTAAAGTATGCTTTATTTTCTCCAAATGCCCTCCTCGTTGAAGGAAGAAAAGGAAACAACCTTAGAAAGAGTGAGAAAGGGTTGGTGAGGGAAGAGCTGTAGGTGCACCATGACTAAATTCAATATGGACCAGAAGGCCTGGCATATGTACTAAATGGTAAATAATTAAAACTAGTAGGTAGCTTTCTTTTCTTGGATTCGAGAATACAGAAAGGAACGTCATGCTTGTCCGAGTTTGTTGCATAAGTTCAAATCCAGAAGCACACACAGATAACTGATACAGCAGGATTCATTAACTTCTTTGTATGCATTAGAATAGATGAAAAAATGTACAATACCAACAGGTGGTTCTTCCAAGTAAACACAAGGCAGGAGAGTTACAGGCAAACACAAGCAGTTAGTTTCATTTCAGCAGACAAGCCCAGACAGACTGCTAGTTTACTTCACAGAGCAGCAGACTGCTTAAGTTTCATTTCTCAGCACAGAGCTTAATGCAGCTGAGCCACGGCCAGACTTCTTACTTAAGTTTCTGTTCCAATTCTCTGTACAGACTCAGATTCTCCCATTGGCTGACTTAGTTGCTAAGCCTATTCATTGGCTGACCTTGCTCCCATGTCTCTCCCAGTCATGAATATTTTAATGCTGAACAGTAAAGAGGAGATTAATTATAGGGAGGAGGGCAATGGCAAGCTAAGACAAGATCATGAAGGATAAGGATGCTTAAGTAACCACAAAGATCATAATAGTTTAAGTGATGATTTCCCACCCAATAGCATCTGTAATGGACTGTGAGAATAATCTTGGGAGACAGGAGGAAGAGCTACAGTCGGGACAACAGTCGGAAAACAAATACAGTATATCTCAGCCCACATTCTGGACAGAGAGGACTGGTGGTTTGAAAGAGGGCTCAAAAAGGCCATCTACATTAAAATTGAACATCGTAGTGTCACATACTAAGCTCCTGGTTGGTATGTTCTGGAGCAGGAACTATGCCAGAAACAGATTGGCCGGCTGTTTGACAACCAGCTATAAAAAGTAGCTGTCAGATGGAAACACATGCCTGTTGCTGTCAGTTTGTGGCTGTTGTGTGAGCCTTCTTTATTGTTAGAATTAAACGGTTAGCTTGTTAAGCCTCTGCCTTGCCTTAGTCATTGCACACCTACCCCAATGTTCTCAGTATTGAACACCTATCTCAACAGAAGGGGAGGAATACCACATCACTCGTGCCCTTGTGACCTCCAGACTGGACTACTGCAACGTGCTCTACATGGGGCAGCCCTTGAAGAGTATTCGGCGACTTCAGCTTGTCCAGAATGTAGCCGCGCGAGCGATTGTGGGTGCACCTCGGTTCACCCACGTAACACCTATCCTCCGCGAGCTGCACTGGCTGCCTATTGGTCTCCGGATACGCTTCAAGGCGCTAGTCGTCACTTATAAAGCCCTTCATGGTATTGGACCTGGGTACTTGAGAGACCGCCTGCTGCCAATTACCTCCACCAGACCGATTAGATCGCACAGACTAGGCCTCCTCCAAATTCCATCCACCGGCCAGTGTCGACTGGCGACTACCCGGAGGAGAGCCTTCTCTGTTGCTGCTCCGACCCTCTGGAACGAACTCCCCATGGAGATTCGCACCCTCACCACCCTCTAGGCCTTCCGCATAGCCCTTAAAACCTGGCTATTCCGACAGGCCTGGGGCTAAAGAATCATTGCCCCTATCTCGAATGGTATGATTGTTGCGTTTTTTAATTATGTATTGTTTTGGGTTGTTGTCAATGGTCTGTATCCCCCTTCCCTTGCTTGAGTTGTGAGCCGCCCTGAGTCCCTTCAGGGAAAAGGGCGGCATACAAATGAAATAAAACTCACTCTAAACTCTAAACCCATCTCCTGGTTACAACACAGTCCTTTCAGCAGTTTCAAGAAGGTCCCACACCCATTTGCACTATTCAGGTGACCTGGAGGGCACAGATAAACCTCCAAGTGGCCTCAGTGACCCTTAGAAAGAGCGCAAACGACCAGATGACTGCAAGGAAGATAAATCCTCCCATTCCCACCATTCAGGCAGAACGGAAGAAACTTCTTGGATGAGAAACTTCTTGGATGAGTCTTCAAGGAAAAACAAATTCCAGCTGCTTCCTGAAAAAAGCACCTTGGGGACAACCCTCACCTGGATGACTGAGAATCTCCATAGACATCTCAGCCGACAGAAGGAATGAGGGCATGGAAAGAACCTCAGAAGGGACTTTCCCTGGTTTTTTTGGAAAATAAAGGCAAGAGAGGAAAGATGTACTTTTAGGCTCGCAAAATTTTGTTACTGTAACCTTACAATATGGTTATCTCTGAAAGTTGATGGGGGCTGTTTCTTTCGTCACATCTCAATTGGCATTGGTGATTATTGAATTCTAGAAGTTGTCGTTCCAATGAATTTTAAAATTCCCAGACTAGAGAATATTGTCCTTTAAAGAGTGTTTTTCTGAAGTTGGTGAAGCAAAGAGGAGCCTGTAAACCAGTGTCTTGCCATTACACGTACACATCAGGGGTGGGTTGCTGCTGGCATTATTGCCAGAGTACTTCCGATTAGCGCCACAACAAGACAGACTGGGAAACGGCTCCTGAGGGACCCATGGAATCCAGGCTGACAAACCATTCCCTGGGGGTCTTTAGAACAGAACCTTCTTGGAATGAAGGTGAAAGAAGAGCGGAGTCTCGAATGGCCAAGAGGGAAGAAACTGGTTCCTCGAAAGGGTTCACCCACAAAACCGCAAAGCCCTTATAAGTGCGGAGGGCAAATCCACGCCGTCCAAAGCGCTAAGGAAAAAGGCGACCCTAACCCTAACCCTAACCCAAACCTAACCCTAACCCTAACCCTAAAGCAAACCCCTAAACCTAATCCTTACCCTTACCTTAATTTAAATTGGCTTTCTGCCGCTGCGCTGTTTTAAAGCGCCCTTCTGTCGCCGCGCTGTTGTCGCGGCGGTGATGACATCGCGGTGATGACGTCACGGCTTTAGCGACGTGGTTTTATCACCGCTATTTTGACGAGCACGGTTTTGTCGTGCCACGCCTCAAAAGCCAGAGACTAGCTCTATGACCAGGCGATGGGGGAGGCAGACATGGCAAAATGTCTGTCATAAAGTTGGAGGCAACCGGGCTAAGCACGAGAACAGGAGTGACGGTTGGCTAAAGCGACAAGATTGGGTGAGAAGATTTAAAAACCCATCGATAGAATAAGAGTGGAGTTGGGATTAGGAGAGAATTCAAATGTAAACTAGCATAAATGGAGGAATTCGGAACTGCGTGGCAAAACAAAGAGAAAGGGAAAAAAAGATTGCGGTTTAAAAACATTACATGCATAAAGAGTATGGAATGCTTATCCAGCTTAGGAGGCAGAAATAAAAGGATTGAATATTTTATTAATACAGGAAAAAAACCATTCTCTCTAGTTGAACTTGAAAGCTGGAAAGATTTTGGATTAATAGTGGGTAATCATTGATAACTGATAAATCTCAAATCCCACAGAAACGTTAAAAAGGAGCTGAAGGGGGGGGGACAACAACAACTCAATTTAAAACTGAAGAAGAATACCCCCCTCCCGCTTCTCTGCTACAACTTGTATTCTGTGCTCCCATGGAGTTAAAGGCATTACTGCCAATTTGGTGCCCCTAAAAGAGTCAGCGGATATGCACATTAAAAATGAAAAAAAAAACATTTCTGCGTATGAAGATTGTTCTGCGCATGTGAAGAACCTAAAATCAGGATGGCGCCACCGGCAATAGAACCAGTTCGGGGGCATGGGAGGCTGAGTTACTACCTACTCAGCCGAACCGGTCCAAACCGGTAGGAAACCAACTGTGATACACATCCATGAATACTGACTAGCAATCAGAAGATGCATGCAAACTTCTTCTGACACATGGATTGATTCAACCACAGTTTCAATTTAGCATCTTAGACCAAGCCAGATCCAAAATTGCTAGAGAATTACTGGAAATTTAGCATTCAGACAAATCAGCCATCAATAGACACACAGAGGTAAATTACATTGGCACACTGTTCAGAAGAGATAAAAGTAAGGAGGAAAGAAATATACCAGAACACATCCTCTTTAGCCAACACCTAGATAAGCAGTTATTAATACTAGACAATAATCAAGTGGAAAATAACATCCTAATCAAGACACTACCATGAAGAAAACCACAACCACACCATAATTGAGCACCAAGGTTTTTAATGTCTTTCCCACCTAAACCCAATTTTATTGGTACATTTTTCCTTTAAAACATAAAAAAAAATCCATGTATATCTGAACAGCGTGTTGTCTGGGCATAATTAATTTTGAGTAAAGGTACAAAGTCACTATTATCCTACTAGTAATCCTAATAAACATATCAATATCAATCACAGAATAATAATGCAATTAATTTGTCCTTGCAATATTTTCAATGCAAATTTTTATTAACTCTTTAAATTATTTTAAAATTCTAACCTCATTTTCTGTTAGTTAACCATTGGTAAAATAAATCCCATGTTAAAAAGTATTGTGTTTCTTCTTTTCTTTTATCTTAAGTGTCAATATATCCATCTCAGCACATTCTAATATATTTTTTTATCACATTTTCCCATTGTTGTGCAAAGATTATTCTTGCTGCCTTTGCTACGTGCAGAATTAAATATGTATTCTCTGTTCTGGTAGTATACCCAGCAGAAATATGTCTGGTTTCAAATCTATGTATTGTTTTATCTTTTTATTCTAATCAAGTATGTATTTTAGTCCAGTATTTTTTGCCTTTGGGCATGTCCACCATATATGATAATATGAACCTGGTGTCTGATTACACTTCCAACATTTAGCTGATAAGTTTTCAAACATCATTGTTAACCTCTCTGGTGGTAAATGCCACCTATAAAACATTTTGTATTGTTTTTCCTTATAGGCCATTGACATTGTTAATTTACAGTTTCTATTCCACAATTTCTGCCATTTACCTAATTCTATTGAGTAACCAAAGTTTTTAGCCTGTCTTATTGTATCTTTCACTTGCTCTTCTTCCATTTTAATGCTCAATAAGTAGCTATCATTCTTGCATCTTTCTCATATCTTGATTATATTTGCACATATGGCCACCATGCTAGATCGATCCCTTGATTAATCAATTCTTGTTTGGGTTTAAGTTCCCCTTTATCATTCAAAATGTCCTATACCTTACCGTTTTTTCCACATAAACCCAATGTTTGTATATGCAAACTTCAAGGTCCTCTAGTGTGTTTCTGGTTATCTGTTTTTACCTCTTGAAGTCAGTGAAACTTTAGCATGAACTTCTACAGATGATAGTGTCTGTTTCTTTTGAAGGCATTCTTCCTTGCGCCTTCCATGCAGAAATAAACACTTGAGAGTATCTGCTAACATTCACCAGAATTATTTCTCTAGTGTGAGCTGTATAAACTGCATTGACCTGAGGGGATGGAGATATGGAAGTGGCCAAGCACTTGCTTAACTGTGCAGGAGTCAGATTCCTTTCCTGATAACATTTTATTGGTTCATCTCTCTATGCTACATGTAGCCTCAAGTATCTCAAAAATAAGCCAGCAGTAGTTTTTCCCCTCCTTTTATATTATATGCTAAAGAAAATTACAGTGTTATATTACGTTCTACTCCTCTTTGCTATAGACTTGAGATCTTACCTAAGTGAGGCTTTTTTCTAAGGTAGTGTTCATCTGTCTGTCTGTCTGCCTGCCTGCCTGCCTGCCTGCCTGCCTGCCTGCCTGCCTGCCTGCCTGCCTGCCTGCCTGCCTGCCTGCCTGCCTGCCTGCCTGCCTGCCTGCCTGCCTGCCTGCCTATCTATCTATCTATCTATCTATCTATCTATCTATCTATCTATCTATCTATCTATCTATCTATCTATCTATCTATCTATCTATCTATCTAAATGGCTGGGTAGGTGTGGATGGGTGTTCCAGCATAACTCTGGAACACCTTCCAAATTTCAACCAAACTTGGAACACAGATGACTTACTCTCTAGAAACACCCCAACACTGGGTGTGTTCTGGGTGTTCTGTTACGATACAGCCTGTTGTGCCTTCAAATGGCTTCTACTGTAATGCCGTAAAATGGCTTCTACTGTGATATAACAATTTGAACAATTAACCAGTGGAATGAATTTCCTCCAGAAGTTGTGGATTCTCCATCACTGGAGTACATCTGGATTATTTGATTATCTTTAATTATATTTTTATTTAACATTGGACTTGCAATATAGGTCTTTTGTATTTGTTAGCAGAGTTGCTTGTAAAAAATAGTCATATGACCTATCTAAATAAATGCAAACCTAAAAAGGTAAAGTTTCTCCCTGATCAGTTATGCCCAACACTAGGGGGCAATGGTCATCTCCATTTCTTAGCTGAGAGAGCCAGCATTGTCTGAAGATGCTTTCATGGCCATGTAATCGGCACGACTGTATGCTGAGGTGTACTGAATGCTGTTATCTTTCCATCAGAATGGTACCTATTTATCTACTTGTATTTTGCATGCTTTTGAACTGCTTGGTTGGCAGGAGAAATTCATACAGTAGAACTTCTCATGAACACTTCTGACCACAACCAAATTGGGTTCTGACCAAAAATTCTAAAAGCAATCAATCAATCAATCAATCAATCAATCAATCTCTCTATCCCTCTCCCTCTCCCCCTCCCTCTCTTTCTCTTTCTTCTATCTATCTTCTATATAATCTACCACCTATCTCTATTACATCTCTCTCTCTCTTATCATCTATCATCTCTCTATCTCCCCCATCCCTCTCTATCCTTACCTGTATCTTTATCAAATTTAGGAACTATCTATCTCACAGAGCAACTCTGGGCATTGTGTACGGTTAAAAACATAGAAGCCATATAAATAGCTAGAGATTGAAACGTGGGAAATTTTGTGTTACCATTTTTCCTCTGGTGAGTCACAAACAGCCGTGACCTGACAAATGCGCAAACGTCAAAAGCGCGCCGACAAAACCGCGGCGCTAAAACCGCGATGTCAAAAGCGCGCCGACAACAGCGCGCCAACAAAAGCGCGCCGACAGAAGCGCGATTTAAGTTAAGGTAAGGTTTAGGGTTAGGTTTAGGTTTAGGGTTAGGGTTAGGGTTAGGGTTACAGCGCGCTTCTGTCGGCGCGCTTCTGTCGGCGCGCTTCTGTCGGCGCGCTTCTGTCGGCGCGCTTCTGTCGGCGCGCTTCTGTCGGCGCGCTTCTGTCGGCGCGCTTCTGTCGGCGCGCTGTTGTCGGTGCGCTTCAGCGCTCATTCGTCGGCGTGGTTTTGTCACCGCGGTTTAGTCAGGCACGCTTTTGTCGTTCGCGCATTTGTGGTGGAACCACAAACAGCAATTTTCCAAAACAACGTAATACTAGGTTGTGGGTAGATAGGAATTTTTTATCATTACCGAAGGGTCTCACCCTGGCACCCTTCAGATGTGTGAATTTCAGCTTAGAGACTTCACCAGCCATGTGACCTTTACTAACCCCAAGCTGATATGGAACTGATCAAGTGGTTGCTGTAATTGCTGCTCTCTCTCTCTCTCTCTCTCTCTCTCTCTCTCTCTCTCTCTCTCTCTCTCTCTCTCTCTCTCTCTCTCTCTCTCTCTCCTTCCCCCCCCCTCTCTGTGTGTGTGTGTGTGTGTACATTTTTTATATTGTGGCATTTTAATATTGTAAGCCATCCCATTGTGGGTGAGTTGGGTGGCCATATAAACATGTTTAATAAATACATAAATAACAATCTGAGACTTGAACTCTGTAAAGCTATAACACGGGCATCTGAACGGAACTCTTTACTAAACACGTTGTTGGAATTTCAAATAGATTATTGGCTTATTTGACTTCATTGGAAAAATCAGTCTTCTCAAGTTTAGCGTCATTTCATTAAAGAAATGTTTTTAATGTCACATCCCTGAGGAATTGAATACCTTCAGAACGTTGTGTGCTAGCTTGACTGTGTGCTTAAATCTGAATGCGTATGCTAATTAAATTATTTTGTGGAAGCTAATTTGATATATTGCATTTAATGAAGGCTTGCATCAGTTTGACAGACTTTCTTTCCCCTTTGCTTTCCTGTGGAATGCCATATTGACTTAAGACATATTTTTTACACAGCCGTCATTTTGCAAGGAACAACAGTCATTGAAAGCAGTAGAGGCTTGATGAAGTGAGATTAAATTAGCGCATTGTAGCTGCAGATGTTCTGTTGTGTTACGTTGCTGTTGATCTTAAATGCAAGGCAATCTGTTGGAAGGCAATGCAAAACTATATTTTAGTTCTGTTTGGCCTTGGAGCAAGAAGTTGGAGAAAAGAATAAGAATTGTTTTTTAATTAAGAATGACGTATTGATCAATCTTCCAGAACCATTATAAAACATATGTGCTATAAAGGATAGAGAGCAAATTTGATCTAGTGGTTAGGACACCAGACTAGAAACCAGGCAACTGTGACCCAAAAGTGCTATTTTTCAGGAGACAACTGGACTAGCTTGTTTTTTTCTTTGAAGACATTTCACTTTTCATCCAGGAAGCTTCTTCAGCTCTGACAGGATGATGGAGAATGGAAGGATTTGTACTCCTTGCAGACAGCTGGACATTTGCATCCTTTTAGAGGGTCGTTGAAGCACTTGGAGGTTTATCTGTGTCCTCAGGGTCACCTGAGTGGTGCTCCTGGTTCCTGTAGTCTGTAATTTTCCCCCCTCTGGAAATCCATTCTTTATTCCCACACCATTCAAAGGTGCTCATCCCAAATTGCATAGGTAAACATTGGTAGAGATTCTCAGTCATCCAGGTCATGGATCCTTCCATTCTCCACTATGCTGTCAGAGCTGAAGAAACTTTTTGGATGAGAAGTGAAATGTCTTCAAAGAAAAAAAAAGCAAGAAAGTCCCATTGCCTCCTGAAAAAAAAACACCTTTGGGACAACCAGGACTTGGATGACTGAGCATCTCTACAGACTTTCAGGCAACTGTGAGTTCTAGTCCTGTCTTAGGCATGAAAATTGACTGGATGTGTTTGGGTCAATCACCATGAAACTTTGAGATCTAGCCTGCCCAAGGCCTGTGAGCTGTCGGAATGACCTTGGGCCACTTGACTCTCTCAGCCCATGAAGTCAGGGTCAAGTCAAATAGTGGATTCCTTTCTCAATCAATGGGTCATCGCTCAGTTGATTTGAAAATTATCATTTTTATCATTTATTTCACCCCACAATCAGGAGGCTGTGAGTTCAATCCTAAGTAGTGGCAGACAATTCTCTTTCTCTCTCTCGGCACAAAGGCAAAATATCTGCTGCGAACTCCACATTGGCATCAGGAAGAGCTTCTGCTTCGGGCCAGTAAATACTTAGCTCCATTCAGCTGCCATAACTCCATCCCGATGCAAGGAATTACAGGGTAATTAAAAGAAAAGTTCTTTTATCACTTACTACATTATTCCTTATGAGAAAAGAACTATTTGGTACTCATCGTTTTTGATACCTATCAGGCCTCCCAGAACCAATTAACAATGAGTATGAAGGTACCATTGTAAATGCTTTACTCAATATAACCGTCTACAAAACTCAGCGTTCCAAATACCATGTAGAATTAAATCAGTGTCGAAGGCAAAACTATGCTTAAAGTTCCAATTTAATAAAACAGGCATGTTGGCACATAGCTGTGGGGATTCCAACTCTGGAAGTTACATCAGAATCTCACCCAGTTAAAAGTTCATGATCTTGTCCCCACACCCACAATCCATCACATGGTCCAATCTCCTTTTTCCACGCTGGCGTCCATGCCCAGCTTCTTCCAGTCAGGTGTACTGGTGTGGAAACAAAGGATGACCTTGGCTTCTAGCAAAGAATAAAAAACAATGCATTCCAAAATCCTACTCCTTCTAATCCCCCCTCCCATTGACTATACTTAAAGAAACAGCATAATGAAATAAGAGAAAGTGTGGCAGGCCAAAAATTTAAAAGGAATATAAATGCAGGCCTGACAACTATGACTACAGAAAGAAGTGGTTCTTTCTCGGTTCACCCACGTAACACCTATCCTCCGCGAGCTGCACTGGCTGCCTATTGGTCTTCGGATACGCTTCAAGGCGCTAGTCGTCACTTATAAAGCCCTTCATGGTATTGGACCTGGGTACTTGAGAGACCGCCTGCTACCAATTACCTCCAATAGACCGATTAGATCCCACAGATTAGGCCTCCTCCGAATTCCATCCACTGGCCAATGCCGACTGGCGACTACCCGGAGGAGGGCCTTCTCTGTGGCTGCTCTGACCCTCTGGAATGAGCTCCCCGTGGAGATTCAAACCCTCACCACCCTCCAGGCCTTCCGCAAAGCCCTTAAAACCTGGCTGTTCCGACAGGCCTAGGGCTAAAGAGCTTTCCCCCCCCCCCCCGAATGGTATGATTGTTGTGTGCTTTTAAATTGTGTATTGTTTTGTTTGTCTTTTTATCCCTTATCTGTATCCCCTTCCCTGACTTGGATTGTGAGCCGCCCTGAGTCCCCTCCGGGGAAAAGGGTGGCATATAAGTGCAATAAATTCCAATTCCAATTCCAAGTGAGGGTAAAGGACTATAGGCATATAACTATATATATATATATAGGCATAGACTATATAACTGATTCCATTACTTGAGGGGCTGTCACAGAGAAGGAGGGGATTGAGTAATTCCCTTAAGTTATTCTCCTAAATTATTATCCTAAGTACCTGAGGGCAAGATCAGAAGTAATGAGTGGAAGCTTGCTAAGGAGACATCGGACTTAGAAGTAAGGGGACATTTTCTAACAGTGAAAACAATTATTCAGTGGAATAACTTGCATCCTAGAGTTGTAGATGCTCCATCTTTGAAAGTTTTTGAAAATAGACTGGACAATAATTTGACTAAGATGGTATAATGGCTCCAGCCTTGAGCAAGGGGTTGGACCAGAAGGTATCTGTGGCTCCTTCCAGCCCTATGATTCTCTGTTCTCTAGGATCATTCTCAAATTGAGGATTCATTGTGTTGTCATTTATACTGACTATTATTTTAACCACTGAGTGAGAAGAACATTGAAAAGAGTGGAGTTATCTTAGTTCGCTCCAGAGCAAGAAAAGGTACTTTATCTAATTTAACGACATTCATTTGCATGAGCAGCACAACAGGAATAGTTTCAGTTGTGGGTCAATGTTGAACAAAATGATTGTAACAACCATTGAATGCTCTATTCATTTTGATGAAAGAGTTTTCGTAAAATATATCAAATGAAAAGAGAAATTTGGGAGGGAAAAGGTGGTGGAGGGTGTTGTGTTTATTTCCATACCAGGTGATTCACAATTGTGCGTGAAGGCCACATCTTTCATTGTGCAGTAATTTCATTGCTTTTGTACCATATCTTTCGTTTCTCGCACTTCCATTAAATCCTAAGGGAGATACTGCTGCCCATTTATATCCCATTTTTCTTCTCAAATGACTATTCAAGACAGGTGACAATGATTAAAGCATAAAATATCATTTTTAAAAAAATAAGCTAAAATCAAAACTTGGCATCTCCATTTAAGCAAGTCTGCGGAAAGAGATGCATATAAAGAAAATTTCTAAATAAAGAGTAGGAGCCAAATGTAATTCCCAAGGTTCAATGTCTAGAGATTCTCTGTTGTCCAGGTCAAGGTTGTGTTTTTTCAAGAGGCAACCGGACTTTTTTTGTTTCTTCCTTGAAAACGTTTCGTTTCCTATCCAAGAAGCTTCTTTAGTTCTTCTGCTTCTTCAGAATAAATCCTTCCATTCTCCACAATTCAGTCAGAACTGAAGAAGTTTCTTGGGTGTGAAGCAAAATGTCTTCAAGGAGAAACAAAGAATGTCCAGTTGCCTCTTGAAAAAGCACTTTTGAGATTCATAAGAGAATGCATTCCTTCACTTGGGAATGATATAACAATAGCACTTAGATTTATATACTGCTTTACAGTGCTTTATAGTGTACTCTAAGCAGTTTACGGAGTCAGCATATTGCCCACAAAAGTTTGGGTCTTCATTTTATCCACCTCGGAAGGATGAAAGGCTGAGTCAACCTGGAAGGCTGATATAATGGAATCGTGCCAGATAAAGTTTCTATAAGGTACCTAGACAGGATCAAAAGGGTATGGTGGTGAAGTCTGTAATAAGGCATCTGCATCTCCAAGCCTGTAAAAATAGAACAGATCTATCTATCTATCTATCATCTATCTATCTATCTATCTATCTATCTATCTATCTATCTATCTATCTATCTATCTATCATCATCATCTATCTGTCATATGGCATATTGTGGCATGGACTATATTAACATTTCAACTAGATTAGTAGAACCCAATAAAATATGAATGTTAAAAGGATCAATGTTCAAATATCAATATGTAGGCTTGTGATGGCGAACCAATGGCACGTGTGCCAAAGTGGCATGTGAAGCCATGTCGCCCGGCATGCACAGCCTTGCCTGTTTGTCCTCCGGGTTTCTTGCATGCATATATGCACAATGATCATCTGTCTTTCACGTGCATCACAGTGCAGAAAACCAGTGTGCACATGCACACCAGCCAGCTGATTGTCGAGTATGCATGCACGCCAGAATCTGGAAGTTCATTTTTTCTGGAGCATGGCCCTGATGAGTGTGTGTGTGTGCACATGCGACATTTCCATGCAACCTCACAGGTTCACCATTACTGATCTAGGCCATCTAATCATTGAAGCGCAGCATTGTTTATATTTTTTTAAAAATCAGGCACTGGAATATGCAGCTGATCGGCTTGCAGCCAATCACAAAGTCATCCACAGTTTGAAGTGGGACACCCTGAGGGGAGGATACTATGCCCCATTTTATACAGAGAGTCCCAGCAAATGTCATGTGATGTGTGAATCTAGCTCTGTTCTTCGTGGTGCACCCTGGAGAGTGTGCCAATGTGAACTAAATGAATTAGCAACTAATGGTAGCCGGAATACTCTGTAGGCTTTCAAAATACATAACAATGACAATGAAATAGAACAGAATAGCATCTGTTTCAAAGGTAACCCCCATTCATGTTACTTGCAATGTTTATTCAAAAACTAAGCCTGTGAGAACTGAGATCTATTGGTTGCACTACTCGATTAGCTTCTTTTTCCGTAACTTTCTCTTCTCTCCTTTAAAAAAGAACAGCTAAGCATGAATGTCCAGTGATCTAGCACAGGAGCAGCAAGATAATTTCCCTGTCTGTAGCTCCCATTGCTTTTGTTGAATACAGGCGGTGATTGACTTACAAACACAATTGAGCCCCACGTTTCTCTACTAAGCTTTCTAAGCAAGACAGTGGATATGTGAGTTTTGTCGCATTTTATGACCTTTCTTGCCGCCATTGTTAAGTGAATCACTGCAATTGTTAAGTTAATCACACAGCTGTTAAATGAATCTGGCTTCCCCATTAACTTTGATAGAACGTGGCAAAAGATGAACACAAGCATCCAAGTTCTGATCGTGTGACCCTGGGGGATGCTGCAGTGGCCTTAAGTGTGAAAAATGGCCATGCCACTTCTCTTCAGTGTCCTTGTAACTTCGAATGGTCACTAAACGAATGGTCATAAATCAAGGGCTACCTGTAGTTTCACTTTAATAAGCATTTCATGCCTGATGCTGGATATCTTAAGCGACCTTTGACTGGGTACAAAATAAAAGGACAATAATCCAACATGATGCCCCAAATAGTTCAGGAAGAGTGCGAGTTACACATCAGGCTTGGATGTACACTAGCACAGTGACCCCCAACCTTTAGGGCACCAGGGTTTTTCTGTGGACCGAAGTAGGGTATGGTTTCTCGTGCTGCCTGCATCCTGCAGATGGGGCTTCGCTTGTTTTTGCAGCCTGCTTTCTGGCAATCCATGGACCGAGGGTTGGAGACCCCTGAACAAGCAGTATCCTTAAACTATTCCAATATATTGGTACTCAACTTATGGCCCTAATAGGGACCAGAACTTCCATCCCAGTGGTGGAATTCAAATAATTTAACAACCAGTTCTCTGGCCTTACAACCAGCTGGGTAGGCGGGGCTCAGTGGTCATGTGACTGGGTGGGTGTGGCCAACTTAGCGTCACTCAGGTCGATGGGCGCTTCGCCTTAGCTGTTACAATGTAATAAGGATTAACCGGAGAGGCAGTTTCTGTAAGCAGGGCAATAAAGATGAGGCTAGGAACAACACCAGAATGTTTCCTTCCTGCTTTCCTTACAGGATTAGCCCTGTAAAGTGGGAAAAAAACCAAAAGATTTCTTCCAACAACCGGTTCTCCCAACTGCTTAGAAAGTTAACAACCGGTTCTCCCAAATAAGTGCGAACTGGCTGAATCCCACCACTGTCCAATCCCTAAACAAAGCAATCATGCCCCTGATTTTACCAGCTTTTTTTTTTTTGCAGTTATCGAGTGACTCCACTTCCCCTGTTGAATTTCCTTGTTGTAAGCCACCCTCGCAAGGTCACAAGTGGCAACCACGTGTCCACAGATGCTGCAACAGATGCAATAAGTACATGCCAGTTGCCAGGTGCACAATTTTTGATCATACGAGTGTGAGGATGCTGCAAAGTTTATAACTGTGAGATCCGGTTGTCAGACCATTTATTTTTTGGCAGTGCCATCATAAGTTTGAACAGCTGCTAAACGAACAATCATAAGTTGAGGACAACCTGTACATGCTTAAAATGGGTGGTTGAAGCATCTAATTAAGAAGTTGGACTTTTTAAATAGCTACTCCACCAGTGAGCTACCAAGAATAGCTTAATGGACTGAACTAGGAGAGATGAATCCCCTTTTCTCAGCACTTTCAATCAAGTAGATAATAGATATTCTACCAGGAACTGGCCTGGCATTGAACAGTAGGTTTTATGAAACAGAGATGTCACAATCTCAGACATCTTTAAATTTCCTTGGCTTGAAAGAGTGGGCTAACCATCTGCCTAGCTTTCTGTTCTTGCAACAACTAGGTTGCAGCCCTTCAAACTGCATTTCCTCTTTCCAGTTATTAATTCAAAATTTAAACTGTCACTTTTCCATTCCTTGTGCTCCCTTCTCCCCAGTTCTCCAATGTTTAAATGTAAACTCTTAAAGAAACCCAAATTTCTCTCCTGTTAAAAAAACAAAACCTGAAACCCCCATTACATGTATCTCTCTATGTGTGTATGTATGTGTGTGTGTGTGTGTGTGTGTGTGTGTGTTTTATTATTTGTGCTGATAACAAAGGCAACAGTAAAAATATTGGGTTTCTGTCGTGATGGACTCTTGTGACGAGCCGATTGACAGATGATGGAAGCAGTTAGCTTCCTCCCATAATTGGGGCTTACCAGGGGTTGTGACTCTAAATATATCTATATCTATATCTATATCTATACATCTACATCTACATCTACATCTACATCTACCTATCTACCTATCTACCTATCTACCTATCTACCTACCTATCTACCTATCTACCTATCTACCTATCTACCTACCTACCTACCTACCTATCTACCTCTCTACCTCTCTACCTCTCTACCTCTCTACCTCTCTACCTCTCTACCTCTCTACCTATCTACCTATCTACCTATCTACCTATCTACCTATCTACCTATCTACCTATCTACCTATCTACCTATCTACCTATCTACCTATCTACCTATCTATCTATCTATCTATCTATCTATCTATCTATCTATCTATCTATCTATCTATCTATCTATCTATCTATCTAACTAACTATACACACACACACACACACACACACACACATACACACACACACACACACACACACAAAGAAAACCTTTTTTTTGTTTTTGGCTTTTTTTTAAAGTCAAATTCTTGAACATCTATCTAACATAATCTCAGTGGATTATAAAAGTACATTTTTTCCCTTCTAGGTTAAAATGCTAAACGCAGTAGAAAAACATTTGCAAACTTTTGTCTGTGAAAAAAAAAACCCTCCACTTTGCAGGCAGCCCATTTGGCATATGCTTGAGGCATCATCTCTGCATGAATATTTATAGTAAGAATACATTTATGGTGCAGCAGATAGGAAAGGTTAAGGAGAGAATATGATCTCCAGCTGCCCTGCCCCCAGGGCTGTACATTTCAGCACCTGAAAAGCAAACTCTGGGCTTTGTTTGCAAATGGGAAAATGCATTGGGGAAATTAGTATAATTGCTGACTATTTCTGTAACATCAAAATATACCTAAACCCACTTGCCCCTCTTGCCGAGGTGATGGATATGTTTTCCTGTTGCTCGCATCACACTTTAAAAATGTCCTCAGGCTCTTTCACTGTCCCATAATAATCCCTCTTCTTTTGCAGGTGTGCTGCGAAAGGGGGGGGGGGGAAAGAGTACATTTTGCTTCCCACTTCCCTTCCCACACCTTAAAGCAAATTGCAAGCCTTGCAATCAATCTGTAATAGGTTGCTTGTTGCTGTCAACCGACAACAAATTTCCAGTTTCTTTCCTTTTTGCAATGCTTTTAAGTGTAGTGGTGCTGCCGGACATTGCTTCCAAATCATCTCATTCAGCTGAGTAGAGAGGCAAAATGCTTGATATTTTTTTTTTGTACTTTTCAAAGGAAAATACAGTGGCCTTATTTGAGAATTCTGCAAGCGTTACTCCAATGGCTTGCCGAGTCTTTCAGGATGAATCCTCCAGAAGACTCGGCTGCCTTGAGCCCTTTTAATTTAGAAAATGGAACAACTCTATTTGTTCATTCAATTTGCATGGCCACCCGTCTCATCAAGTGACTCTGGGCAGAGAACAGGATTTTTTTTTAAATAAAAAAAAACACAATTAAAACGATATTTAAATTTAGTAGCTGTAATAATGGGATTGTACAATGAGCCAGGACACACAGTTAAAGTTGATTGGTTGGAGAGTGCTGCGTAAGGAAATCTGCAATGTGATTGGTTGCTGTGGGTGTAGGGGGAGTTTCCCTTTTCCCCCCGCCTTTTTCTTCTGTGAATTTACCTCACAATTTACCTCATGATGTAGTGATGTGCCTGACTATCTTATCTGATGTAAAATACATTTATATGTAAAAGTTGAAGTCAGTGTCTCTGACTCCATTTGGACACCGGCTAAACAATTAAAATGCAGAGCAGCTGAGAATAAATCACACATCCTAATCACTAAATTAACCAAGAGACAAGACCCTGCGCGCACAATCTTAAACAGCAGTGAAAACACAGCCCGACAACCCCAAGCATCCTCTGCCGTTTTCCTGGATTAAAGTTGAAGGGAATCCACAAAAGAAATTCAAAACTAAATTCTGAATCCCTCTGAGAAGAAGTAAACAGAAGCATCTTTTGCTGTAGCGGGCAATTTTTGGGCAAAGGACAGATGTCACTATAGTATGCCAAGCTCTTAGGAATGGGCAGTCCCCCCTCCCCCAAAGGTGCAGGCATTGCTCATATAGCATCTATTTGCAACCTATTAAAATGTGTCTTAAGGGATGCGGTAGCTCAGTGGCTAAGACGCTGAGCCTGTCGTCAGAAAGGCTGGCAGTTTGGCGGTTCGAATCCCTAGTGCCGCATAACGGAGTGAGCTCCCATTACTTGTCCCAGCTTCTGCCAACCTAGTAGTTCGAAAGCATGTAAAAATGCAAGTAGAAAAATAGGGACCACCTTTGGTGGGAAAGTAACAGTGCTCCGTGCGCCTTCAATGTTAGTCATGCCGGCCACATGACCACACGGATATGTTTTCGGACAACGCTGGCTCTTCGGCTTTGAAACGGAGATGAGCACTGCCCCCTAGAGTCGGGAACGACTAGCACATATGTACGAGTGGAACCTTTACCTTTAAATTAAAATGTGTCTTTTGCTGCAGTTTCATAGCACTCTGAGAAAAGATGCAGTTGCTTTAAAGAGTTTGTTGGCAGGTGCAAATTGAGCACTCCAGCATATCCTTGTCCATTTACTGTCTCATATAGCACCCAACTTTTCATCTAGAAACAAAACAGCACTTGTTTTTCAAACTGTTCTTTCTAGATTTATGATCTACATTGCAATACATTGCAATAGTAAACCAGAAGTAGAGTTCTCCAAAAATCATCATTCTGACTAGCAATAGCATTTAGACCTATATGCTGCTTCACCGTGCTTTACAGCCCTCTCTAAGTGGTTTACAGAGTCAGCCTATTGCCCCCAACAATCTGGGTCCTCATTTTATCCACCTCGGAAGGATGGAAGGCTTAGTCAACCTAAAAAAAATGTTAATAAAAGCAACATGAGCTTGTAGATCTCTTCATCACATTTGGGGGGGGGGGGAGGGCAGAGAAAGGATTGAAGTAAGATTTAAATTGGGGTGAGGTGGGTGAGGAAAGAGGTTGGCAATGCAGATGGAGTTTACATGTGACACAAATTACGAGTACTTGATCAATTAGCAACTGCAAAGTGCTAAAATCCATTGTGCTTGTGGAGCCCTTTTGAGGTAGCTTGAAAGCATTTGATGTATGGCAAGTCAGCAATCTCTCAATTGTGTGGCACTCAAGTTCCTTTTTGCTAAAATGGTTGTCTCCAAACTGTAATGTTCTGAGAGGCTGAAATGTTCTGAGCACATTTTGTTTTCATTTTGAGGCCTGATATCAAACTTCTGTCCTTTACTTCTTATGAGCAAAGTTTGGACTTTCACTTCTATGCAGAATCCAGGGGTACATTGTTGGCAGATGAAGATGATGATGATAACGACAACGATGATGATGATTGTGTGTCTGTGTGTGCGCGTGTGCGCATATGAAATATGTATATATAAACATAAGGGGTGGACTTTGTGACGTGACACATGGTTGGTCCCTTTCCCCCAAAGGAACTGTAATGTGACAGTGGTTAGAATGCAGTATTGAATTCTGCCGACTGCCACCAGTTCGATCCGGATCAACTCAAGGTGTACTCAGTTTTCTACAGTAAATTTTGCATTGTGGTGGCGCAGTGGTTAGAGTGCAGTACTGCAGGCTACTTCTGCTGCCTGCTGGCTGTCTTCAATTTGGCAGTTCGAATCTCACCAGGCTCAAGGTTAACTCAGCCTTCCATCCTTCCAAGGTTGGTGAAATGAGGACCCAGATTGTTGGGGACAATAGGCTGTGTACGTAAACCCCTTAGAGAGGGTTGTAAAGCACAATGAAGCATTATATAAGACTAAGTGTGAGGGGAGGCCAAATTGGGAGAAAGGGATAGAGCATGTATCATGTCACAAAACCCACCCATTATGTTTTTACATACAATATGTGAGTCATAATGGAGGCATCACAATGCCCGTTTCATTGTTTTGACCTTCAGGTGTAGGCCTTGACATTCATTTGGTGACTATTTGAAATTACAATAGCACTGAAGAAAATGATTTACAACCAGTCGTCCTCACACTCACGACTGTCATAGCATCCACATGGTTCCAGGATAAAAATTCAAGCGTCTAGCAACAGACACGTATTTGTAATGGCTTTAGCATCCCAGAGTCATGTATTCCCAACCTGAATTTGCTTAACAATTGCATGATTTACTTAGCAACTCCAGTGATTTGTTTAACAACTGTGCAAAAAAAAAAAGATTGTAAAATTGGGCACAACTTATTGAACAAATGCCTTGCTTCGCAGTGGAAATTCTAGTCCCAATTGTGGTGGGAAGTTGAGGAGTATCTATAACAGATGCCTACGCCTGGGTTTTGGTTTTTTTTTTTTTTTTGGTCTTTTGAGTCCTGGCTACTGCCTGCACAGTTTTCTTGGCATGGTTTTTCGTAAGTGGTTTGCCATTGTTTCCTCCCTGCGGCTGAGAGAAAGTGACTGGCTGAAGGTCACTAGAACTCGCAATCTCTTGATTTCTAGCCTGGTGCCTTTAGCCAACATACTACAATAGCTCTTGGCTATGCTCATAACTGTAATAAAAAATTTAAAAGGCAGTAAAGGGAGAGAGAAAGAGAGCAAGCAAAGCTTTAATTTCAGTATTTCTAATTTTTTTTTAAAAAAAGGCGAGTATCTGAATATGATTCTCTCATTGAGGTCAAGTCACAATGCAGGTACCCCTCGTGGCTTTCCGTCTGATTATCTCACACAGTCTCCAGCAATAGAGAAAAGAGTTCCAAGTTCATTCCTTGGCATCCTTGTTAAATTTTAACCATTAAAGAGATCGAGTTTAATCTGATAGAGTAATAGATTTAAAAAAAAAAAAAAACTAAGATAGGGAAATAATTTGGCTTTCTAAAGTGGGACTAAAGATTTGGTGTTAGAGTCGGAAATGGCTTTAAAGAAGGGAGTGAAGCTTCCACTAAGTTTTTGAGAACATCATTTTGAAATGACGAAAACTAATGTTAAAAGATAGAAAATAGATTTTAATCAGATTTTTCTTCCTAGAATTGAAGGGAACTCACTGAGAAAATACAATACAATACACTCAGAGTTGGAAGGGACCTTGGAGGTCTTCTAGTCCAACCCCCTGCCTAGGCAGGAAACCCTATACTGTTCCAGACAAATGGCTATCCAACATCTTCTTAAAGACTTCCAGGGTTGGGGCATTCACAACTTCTGGAGGCAAGCTGTTCCACTGACAGTTGTTGAGTGAGTTTTACCCCGTTTTCTTGCTGTAGTTGTTAAGTGAATCACTACAGTTGTTAAGTGAATAAGATGGTTGTTACGTGAATCTGGCTTCCCTGTTGATTTTGCTTGTCAGGTCGCAAAAGATAATCACATGAGCCTGGGATACTGCAACCCTCATAAATACACGCCAGTTGCCAAATGCCTGCATTTTTATCACATGACCATTAAAATGCTGCAACAGTCGTAAGTGTGGAAAATGATCATAAATTACTGTTTTCAATGTGGTTGTAACTTAATCGTTATAGTCAAGGACTACCTATATTCTCCTTTATTAATGATACTTTTTATTTCTCCTCTCCCCACTTGTTTCCCACCTGCCCCATATTGATTGGATGGGGATAAATGAGGAAAATATTCAGGGCTGTAAAAACACTTTCTCTGGCTGGAGAAAGAGATCTTTATTGTTTTATTTTGAATGGAGGCCTGGGAGGGTGAGGTGTTTCTACAGGACTGATGGCTTCAAAGTGGCAGTTAAAATAAGACTTCTTGGCCTTCTGGCTGCCAGCTCTGTGTGCTTCACAGCAGGCAGCGTGAACACTTGCAAAACAAGTACATTTGTATGAGAGAACACAAAAGGGAGGGAAAATATACCTTGTTTATGGGGAAAGCTCTTTTAAGAAATGGTGGCTACTCTTAAAGCAGGAGTATCCAACCTTGGCAACTTGAAAACTTATGGACTTCAACTTCTAGATTTCCCCAGCTTGTATGGCTGAATGAGGAATTCTGGAAGTTGAAGTCCACAAGTCTTCAAGTTACCAAGATTGGACACCTCTATCTCAAAGCATGGGCTGGAAATAGGCTTTTGCAACTGAGGCCCAGAGAAACCCCAATGTTAGGTAAGCTCCCCGTTGGGAGAGCGAGTACGTTCAGAGAAGCGTTGTGAGAGTTGTGTTGGAGAACACACAAACCAGCATACAGAGACACTGCAGTTTAAGTAGGCTTTTACTTTCGTGGAAATAGAGGTATCAGAGTCCATCAAACAGTCCAAGTCATACACGGATAAGTCAGTCAGTCATCAATGTCTTTCAGTTAAGGGATAATCCAAATAACATAGTCCATAATCATACAAACAGTCCGGTACTCAAAGTTTGCTAGCAGTTTCAAAACTTACAATAGCTCACTTTCTAACAGCCAGCTTCCAAAAACACTCAGATCAGATCAGCCCAGCATCTAACAAACAGAGAGCTAATAGTCATTCTGGCTCCCTCTTATGGCCGATTGAGGAAAACAGCAACCAATCACATTTTACAGTATGATTTAAAGAAACAGGTATAGCATTGTTACATGATTTACATATTGTCAACCCAACCATTAGATTATATTCCTAACACCCAATATGGCAGCTGCAACCAAGCAATTGAAGCCCTGCCCCTTTTTATATCTGACAGGTGGAACACATGGCTTGATCATTCCATCATAGCTGCCATTTTGACTTCTCTCCCACCCATCCCCAATGGATTGCTCTGATCAGGGGAGAACTGAAAATGAAGCCCATTGAAATGAGGATGAAATGGAACAAACTTGAGGTCCGGCCTTTGATGATGGCATTCTTTTACTGAGTGCCGAGTACTAAGGGAGGAAAGCTTTGGGAAACCTGGACAGCATATTAAAAAGCAGAGACAACTTGCCAACAAAGGTCCGTATAGTCCATTGGTGGCGAACCTATGGCACGTGTGCCAGAGGTGGCCCACAGAGCCCACTCTGTGGGCACATGCGCCATCACCTAGCTCTGTTTTGGATTTCTGCCACGCATGCACATGCGCCTCCCATCATCTAGCTGGTCTTCAGGTCTCTGTCGTGCATGCACAGGGCACACGTGCACCCATACCTTGCAGTTTGTGCGGGGCATAGGCTCATGTGTGGGGTGCATGCACACATGCACCCGTGCCTTGCCGTTTGGGCGTTCACATGCGCTTTGGGCACTGAGTGCCTAAAAGGTTCGCCATCACTGGTATAGTCAAAGCTATGATTTTCCCAGTTGTAATGTATCGCTGTGAGTTTTGGACTGTAAGAAAGACTGAGCTCTGAAGAATTGAGGCTTTCAAATTGTGGTGCTGGAGAAGACTCTTGAGAGTCCCTTGGACTGCAAGAAGCTCCAATCAGTCAATCCAAAAGGAAATCAACCCTGATACTAAATTTGAACCTCAAATACTTTGGCCACCTTTGGGGGGGGGGGTAAACGTATAATGACCATATATGTATACTTTTTTGTTCTATCTTTTTTTTTAAAAAAAGGAGGAAGATATATGTTAAAATTAAATATGTATACTGAAAAGGAATTATAGATACCATCAACATAAAAAGGAGCTCGCTCAGAAGCTGAAATAAACCAAGTAAATGAGATGAAGAGTGTGAAGTAGAGGAGAGAGGTAAGGGAAGAAGAGAGGGATAGGAGAGAGGGCGGGGGGAAGAGGAGGAGGGAAAGGAGGAGTGGAAAGGGAAGAGAAAAGAAGGAGAGAGGAAGGGATATAGAGAAGGGAAGGGTGACAGAGGGAAGAAAGGAGGTAGGGAGGAGGAGGAGAGAGGGAGAAGAAAGTGATGAATAAGTTACAAATATGGTATATGGAGAGCAGAAGAGCCAATAATTGTTTTTGGGAGTTGATGGTAAGATGAATCAATGTAAACATTTAATAATACAATACGATGTTGACTATGTAATAGTATACATGTGGTTTATGTTATGAAAATGAAAAAATAAAATAAAAACTTTATATGTAAGTATATAAATACTTTGGCCACCTTATCAGAAGAGAGAACTCCTTGGAAAAGACCCTGATGTTGGGAAAGATTCAGAGGTGGGTTGCTACTGGTTTGCACTGGTTCGAGTGAACCCGTAGTGGTATTTTGGCCTTGGTCACAGAACCAGTTCCCCGGTCACCGCTGCCATTGCCAGCATATTTTAGTAATTTTTTCATGTTCTGCGCATGCACAGAAGGATTTACAGTCAACAGTGCATGTGTGCGAAGCGAGCAACCCACACCTGGAAAGATTGAAGACAAAAGGATGGCAGAAGATGAGATGGTTAGGTAGTGTCATTGATGCAATGAACATGGTTTTGGGCAAACTCCTGCAGATGGTGGAGGACAGGGGGCCTGGCATGCTGTGGGATGTGTGGTTGTGACGTGATTTAGCAACTGAAGTAGAACAACAACAACAAAACTTTGAATGAAGACTCCAACTTTATTTTTTCCTGCTCTTGATATTTTCTTACATTATTATTAAATTGTTCCTGAACAATTTTTTATTTTACTGACGAAATAAAGGGAGACTAGTACAGATCTATTTCAAACTATTTAGCTCTCATCAGCTAGCCATACCCTTTCTGGGATTCTAACCCAGGCTACTTGCATATTAGGTAAATGTATTAACCTCTAAGCCACAGGCTCTCCTTGCTTTGTCAGCTATACCTGGGGAGAGATTAACTCTTTTTTTTTTAAATCAGGGCAACATGTTCTACCCAAATGTGGGACAGAGCATACTGCTTCCATTTTCACCTTTCAGCCCCAATCCAGGAGCCTTTGTAGGCAGTTGCTTTTGCGACAATTTTTGTGTTGAATTTTTATTTTATCGACAAAGAATTCCTGAGCAATGCTTTCCTCTCTCTTCTGCTCCTTCCCAGGCACATATTCATTAAAACCTCAGAGGACTTAATTAAATCTACCTGTTGTATTTGTCTACTAGAGCCCAAGTTTTTAGCAGGCAAGAGAACCCAAGAATCATGTTTTTCTTCTGTTGTGCATTTATTTTCTCCTTTCTCTGCTTTTGTCTGCTTTTGTACCAAAGAATGAATCAGATTGAAAAGATCTGAAACCAAACGCAACTCTTTCTCAGGAATACCTGGTTTCTGAGTGTGTACTTTTTGTTGTTGTTTGTTTTCAGTTCTCTTTTAAGAGAGAAATAGTATCCAGTGAGCAGAGCTGCAGGACAATTTCATCAACAGCTAAATTCCCTCTCGCGTCGCACCGTTTGCAACACAATATTTATTCTCTCATTATGTGGGGATGCATGTTAGCCTTGAGAAATCATCAAAATCAAATCTTGTTTGTGGTATTCGCACATTTTTTTTTTTACAATTGCTTTTCCCCCCCGCAGAAAGAGAACTCCACTTTGATGTTTGCCTCTGTTCATTTTGTGTATTTTGTATATTTTATTTTTCAACTAATTAATAGAAGAAAAGGCATACATGTGTGCGCAACAATATTAGCAGTAAAAATCTGACCTGAGAATTAATTGCTGCAGTGATTATAAAAAGAAAAAGAAAGGAAAGCAATGACTGGAAAATTATGCTGTAAACTGAAGCCTTTTAGAAACATCCAGCTTGAAAATTTTCCTTGACCGTTTGTCCTAAAGTAAACAAATGGAAAAACAAAACAAAAACAAAGAACCACTTAAATGTGCGCTAAAAAATGTAGCAGTAGTTAATGTCATTTGTGGGTTGAAAGGGTGCATTCTCTGAAAAGAATAAAAGAGAAGAAGAGATGTGAAATAATCTCCCTGTCCTCTGGAGTGGTGGGGAATGAGATTGGTCCAGTACAGGTAGTCCTTGATTCACAACAGTCCATTTAGTGACAGTTCAAGTTGCAGCACTGAAAAAAAGTGACTTATGACTGTTTTTCACACTTACCGTTGCAGCATCCCTGTGATCAAAATTCACATGCTAGGGAACTGGTTCATGTCTACAGTGTCCCAGAATTGTGTGATCAGCTTTTGTAACCTTTGCACAAGCTAAATCAATGGGGAAGCCAGATTCACTTAACAATCTGTTAAATTACTAGGTTAACACCTGCAGTGATTCACTTAACAATGGTGGCAAAAAAAAGTGGTAAAATGAGGCAAAACTCACTTAACAGCATAAATTTTGGGGCTCAATTGTGATCGTAAGCTGAGAACTACCTATATATGCCAGTTGCCACGTGCCTAAACTTTGATCACATGATTATCATAGGGAATAGGCTTGACTAGGCTAGGCTAGGCTAGAGTGGACTAAATTAGACTAGAATTACAGATTTGGAAGTGACCTTGGAGGCCTTCTAGTCCAACCCCCTACTCAGGCAAGAAACCCAACACCATTTTAGACAAATGGTTGTCCAATCTCTTCTTTAAAATATTCAGTGTTGAAGCATTCACAACTTCTGGAGGCAATTTATCATTGATAAATTGTTCTGCCAGGAAATTTCTCCTTAGTTCTAGGTTGCTTCTCTCCTTGATTAGTACCCATCCATTGCTTCTTGCCCTGCCCTCAGGTGCTTTGGGAAGCTGTGATGGTCTCAACTGTGAGGGCTGGTCATAAGTCGCTTTTTTTCAGTTCCATTATAACTTTGAAGGATGGCCAATCAAAAGGTCATAAGCAGAGTGGCAGGCCTGAAAATCCAAGACCTGGAAGCCACATTTGGCCTTGGATCTTCAGGCCTGCCACAGAGGTGGGATTAAGCTGGTTCGGACCACTTCACACAAACTGGTTGTTAATATTCTGCCAGTTCGGTGAACCGGCAAAAATGGGTGGGGACAGGGCCAGCTAGTGATGGGATTAGCTGGTAAACCAGCGAATCCCACCACTGGCTGGTCCTTCCCCCACCCATTTTTCAGGCAGTTTTTCAGCCATTTTTGGACCATTTTTCAGATATTTTTGGCCATTTTTCGGGCCATTTTGGATATCCAGTAAGTAAATAGAGAGGGAAATTGAGTCAAAGGTCTCAACAAGTTACAATTTACCTCTCTATTTATTTACCACTACTTAACATCCAAAACAGTCCAAAAAACAGCCGGAAAATGGCTGGAAAACGTCCTATTTTTAGGACCAGAACTATCACAACTCAATGACAGAGCATAAATATTGCATATTCAGGCAAAGCAGAGCTGAGGAAAACTTCTCTTGAGATCATTGTGAACTTCTCATAAATTATGGTCCATGAAGGTGATCCCTAAAAAGGGTCTTAATTTGCCCATTTTTGACAGGGATTTTGAAACTTGCAATCCTAAAATGTGTAGACTTCCAGAATTGCCTGGATAGCATTTTGGAAGTTGAAGTGTGCACATCTTAAAAGTTGCCAAATTTGAAAAAAAAAACGCTTATCTATCAGAACATCTACCCAATCTTGGCAACTTTAAGACTTGTGGACTTCAAAATGGGCCAAAAAATGGCCAGGGCTGGGGCCTCGCCAGTGGTGGGATTAGCCTGAACTGGTCAGAACCTGCTGAATCCTACCTCTGCCTTTGAGACAAGTGGCCGGGAGACGGGGCTGGGTGTGATGAGTGATGTCAAGTTGGCCATGCCCACCCGGCCACATCTACCCAGACAGTCATTAGGGCAGAGAACTGGTTATTAAATTATTTGAATCCCATCACTGGTCGTAAGTTGAGGACTTCAGCTTCATTACCATCTTCCTCTCTGCCTTCTCTACATTCCACCATTGATCTCATCGCGCACTTAAGAATCCTTTGCATGCTTTGATTTTTTGTAATGTGAAACAGTGACTGAATTAATCTCCATTTTCTAAACAGGAACATAGAACAACTCTTTTCTACTAGTCTAGTACAGATGGAGTAATTAGGCAATTTGTTTTGCCTTGCCGTTTGCCATATGGATTTTGGCCTTGGGATAGAAATGCAGATTATGAATCAATTAAATAAACCTGTCCTGCTCCTTCGCAACCTCAATTGAAACTGGGACTTTTCAACTCCAGAGTAAAAGAGAAAGTCCATTCTGTTCAAGCAGGCCTTGCATTGAGAAGTATATATAAATCCCGAGGCATCTGATTTATTGGTTTATGGTCTTTAGAAAGTCTAGTCTGGGTAACAGTTAAGAAGGATACGTTGAAAATTATTTGGCCCTTTTAGATACTTTGTCTAACCTGATGTATTTGTTGAATAAGACCTGCTTATTGCTAGTATTATAGTAAACAAGGGATGGAATCTTTATTTAAAAAAACAACAACAAGTAAATGAATCTTTGAGTATCCCAGAGATGCTTTTCAAAAGATAAGTGGACTTTCTTGCTTTTTCCTTGAAAATGTTTTGCTTGTCATCCAAGAAGCTTCTTTACTTCTGACTTAATGGTAAGGAATGTTCACTCTGATTCAGATGACCCTGAGGGTATAGACCCTTGATGACAAACCCATGGCATGCATGTCAAAAGTGGCATGTGGAGCCATAGCTGCAGGCACACCAGCTGATTTTCGGCTGGCCGGCCCATGCTGTCGTACCCTTCTCAGGAGTCTCCATGCGATGCCAGGTAAGTACAGGACTCGTGCGGAGGCTCTGGGAGGGCGTTTTCAGCCTCTGGAGGGCTTCCGGGTGGGGGGGCCTCTGGAGCCTGGGGAGGGCGAAAAGCAGGCCTACTGGAAGTTGGAAAACAGGCTGTTTTCAGCTTCTGGAGGCTTCAGTGAGCCTGCTAGGCCCAAAATGGGGCGCATGGGGGGGTGTTGTGCATGCATGCACAGGGGTGTCACGCAGGGGAATTGAATTATTGGTATGTGCACAAACGCACCTGTGATAGTGGCATGCACTTTTGGCACCAAAGGGAAAAAAGCTTTGCCATCACTGGTATAGATAAACCCCCAAGTGGCCTCAACTAGTCTCAGAGAGCCCAACCTTCAGAGTACTTATGACCAAATGACTTCGAAGGATATAAATCCTTCCATTCCCCGCCATTCAGTCAGACCTGTTGCTCCCCTCTGGGAGGAGGTTTCAAATTATTTCTAGCAAGGCTACCAGATTCTGTAACCACTTTGCTCCCTACGCCATCCGTCCGGTAAACTCACAGAAGATTTGTTTTTCTCACCATGTACAGGGCGGGGCATAACCTTTTCCTAGGGGGTCACAGCAAGATCGACAGCAGTTTACAACTTCCGCGACACCTCATTTTAAAGCCCATAAAAAACTGAATTGAATGAGCTATTAAATGTTAAATTTGTTTCGGTTGAAACTTTGAGAATGAATTTGGAAACTGTGTTGAAAAATCTGGAAAATCGAACGGAACTGTTTGAAGATTTGTTGTGTTCTTATCCACCTCGTTTGAATGCTGTTCGAAGGGCTAATGGTGGTCATACTGACTATTAAATCGTGTCAATAAACTCAGTTTTTGATGGGCTTTCGAATGGTGTATGAATTATTTGTGTTGTTATTACAAGTGTTGCTGTGACCCCCTAGGAAAAGGTTATGCCCCGCCCTGTACCTCCGAACTCGACTGTGTTGTTTCTTTGAGTCGTACAATAGATGTGTGTATATGCAAAATTTTGTATTTATTTATTTATTTAGTCATGTTTATGTAGCGTGACCCTTTGAGAGCTGCATGCAACAAAATTTCATTTTAATGTATGCCGATTAGTGTACATTCCAAGTGACAATAAAGTTATTCTAAGTCTTAAGTCTCCTAACTGAAGAGGCTTTTTGGATGACAAGCCAAACATTTTCAAGGAAACACCAAGAAGTTCAGTTCAGGACAACCATGATGGAGATGATGGAGAAGCTCTATAGAATCTTTTAGTTACCCATAATTTGTCCAGATCAGAGCAATATGTTGGTAGACAGAGGATATGCACCTTTTTTGAGTGGCATAAAGTAGAAATTTGCTCTGAATCTTTCTTCTAATGTCAGAATCTCTCTTATGAACAACCAGATCCATGCATGAAGAGTTCAATTAGCTGTTTCATTGCTCAAGCCTATGTACAGCACAGGGACGTGGTGGCTCAGTGGCTAAGATGCTGAGCTTGTCAATCAAAAAGGTTGGCAGTTTGGTGGTTCAAATCCCTAGTGCTGCATAAGGAAGTGAGCTCCCGTTACTTGTCCCAGCTTCTGCCAACCTAGCAGTAAAAATGCAAGTAGAAAAATAGGGACCATCTTTAGTGGAATGGTAACAGTGTTCCATGTGCCCTTGGCATTTAGTCATGCCGATCACATGATCATGGAGACGTCTTCGGACAGCACTGGCTCTTTGGCTTTGAAACGGAGATGAGCACTGCCACCTAGAGTCAGGAAAGACTAACACATATGTGTGAGGAGAACCTTTACCTTTACTATGTATAGAAGTCTTCTCAGACATATGGTTTACACCTGTGTAAAATTAGACAAGGTTCAGCAGCATACAAGGGTTGGTGGTCATACTTTTCCCTTTTGTGCCCTCATAGGGATTCCAGACTAATACCCTGTTTGACTCCTTCTCCTGGGTCAGCCACTCTCTCTGCAATAAGTAATTATCTCTTATCATCTTTGCTTCATGGACTGGGGCTTTTTTTCATTTCATTATGACAGAAGGACTGTCATAAGAGAGATTCTAAAATTGTCAATGAGAATAGCAGACCATACTTGTGAAGGGGTGCTTTATTTGACCAACAGATCCATTTTCATTTGAGAAGTTTGCAAGAATGGTTCATAACAAGGAATTGGCTGGATGGGACTACAGCCCTGATGCCACCTATTTAAGTGGTTCTATAAGGAGAATGGTATCTCACATGCTGGGAGCGTATTAAATGTTTCAGTTTATGATTTACTCTTCCAGCTGCAGATTATCAGAAGGAGCAAACCCTCTTCAATTGAAGCTTTTTTCCAGAAATTATTCTACTTACAATACTTAAAATCTAAGCAACCAAATGTAATTAGCATTAATCAATATTCTAACTGGTGAACCAGCATTATCTGAAACTTCTGTGAAATAGTAGCAGCTCTGTTGCAATTTCTGTTTGGGGATTTTATTCCCCTTTCAATTTGATGAATTAAAAAAAAAAGAATATGCAGGAATTTGCATGCATTTCTTCCAGCTCTCCTTGAACATAAACCTTTTAATTTTGGTTCCACTCTGGACTGCAGTGCTCAAAGAATTGCAATCTCAGTGTGCAAGTGTATTCAAGCTTTAAAGATCTGAAGGCAACACACTGGGAGAAGAGAGAAATCAAATAACACAAATCTCTCATCCATCTTCAGGTATAAATCATTCTCCACGTAAACAATAATGAAGCCATATCCTATAGCTTACAATGCTTATTAAGGATTGATTTTAAAGATAGTTGCTGAAATTTCCCACTTGTGAGCAAAGTAAATCTCTGGGTTTAGAGCTCTTAAAGATAGAAAGATTTGCAGAAGTGTAGTCTATTGACCATTAACTTCACCAAATACAATTTAAGAACATTGGTTTGCTTGTAAATGAACATAAAACACATTGGAGCGAGGCATTCAGATTTTACATACTACTACATGCTTGACTTACCACCACAGCTGAGGCTAGAGTTTCTTTAGCTATACAAGACAGTAAAGTGCCCCATTTTTTGATCATTTTTGCCACAGTTGATAAATGAATCACTACAGTTGTTAAGTGAATCATGTGGTCATTGAGCAAATCTAGCAGTCTTTTGTTTGGTCGGAAAAATATTAGTTGGTACAAGTCTTGATGGCTTCTTACCTTGTTCTGAACCAGAATCAGTATATTTTAAATATTACTCGGTGGCGCAGTGGTTGGAGTACAGTACTGCAGGCTACTTCTGCTGACTGCCAGCTGACTGCAATTTGGCAGTTCAAATCCCACTAGGCTCAAGGTTGACTCAGCCTTCCATCCTTCCGAGGTGGGTAAAATGAGGACCCAGATTATTGGGGGCAATAGGCTGACTCTGTAAACCGCTTAGAGAGGGCTGTAAAGCACTGTAAAGCAGTATATAAGTCTAAAAGTGCTATTGCTATTGTCCCTGAGAAGCAATAGTGAAAAAGGGATCTCATCCTGACCTTTTGTTCTTGACCTTCTTGGATATATCTGGTTGCTTCTGAGTGAAACGATGCCAGATTGGTCGTCTATGTAATCCTGCAATGCCCTTTTTTGTGCCCTTAACAGCTCTTTTAGAAGGATATATTGGGTATTTGCAGGGGAACAAGGTATTTTGTTTTAAATAACACAACTTTATGGGGAGGAGGGAGGGAGCGCTGCAGATAATGGATTTATTCGCGGACACAAGTTATGAGCAGGCACTTCTGCTAGTAATTCTCTAAAAGCAAACCTGTGACAGTATAAAAGCTTTTTTAACAGCGCTGCATATTGGACCAGTTCAGAAAGCATTAAAAGCTGTAACAACAAGGAAAAGACAATGAAAAAAGATGCATCTGCCGACTTGTGGGTAAAGTTCTTCGAATAGCTGACGGGTTCATTTTTACTTGTTTATGGGCAAATTACACAGTTGCATCTGTTCCTTATCTCTCTAGATAGTTGAACATCTCGGTATTTTCAGGTGCTCCTTGAAAACCTTCAAAATGGTTTTATGGGTTCAAGACAATTTTTTTTATTATTATTCCTGCACCCAATGTAATGAGCTGTGCTATAAACATCAAGGCAAAAGTGAGATGGCTAACAATAGAAAGAAACTTCATATGTTTATAACATTGTGAAATAAAACTGCCTTGCCGTAAATTGGCTGCAGGCAGAGAATGCAAATTATTCATGTTCTCAAATAATAGGGGGTAGCATTCAGCTGCTCTTTCTGGATTAACTATCCTTCTCTTCCACTTTGACACTTCTTTCCCATTTAACCCTTTGCAAACTAAGGAGTTAGCCTGATTTGATGAGTAGGGCACGGTGATTCAAAGGAAGAGGTCCAATTGCCTGGCCCATTTCCCAAATTTTGAAGTCCATAAAGGCTTCAACAATATCCAGATGGAATAAAATCCCTAAGATCTGTTGAGAATCTCAATTTTTATCAGCCATAAGGATGGGTTCCTTGTTTGTATCCCTATTTCTGCCTAGTGATTCAGACTTCTGCACCAGGAGTAAAATGCTACCAGTTTGGACCGGTTCCCTCGAACCAGCAGTAAAAAAAAAAAAAAATGCTACCGATTCAGGCAAACCGGTATTTCCGACAATCAGTTTTGACACGTGATTTATATTAGCTAGAATCATCGGATTTCCTGCTTCCTAGCTAATTTAAATTGTGTGTCACAGCTGATCGTCTGAAATCGAAGATCCTGCACATGTGCGGAGGTCACATTTGTGAACCGGTAGCGAAGGCAAGTTGATTTCACCCCTGTTCTGCAATCATTTACCCATATCCAAGATGGTAGCCTACGGTGTGGAGGAAGAGGAGAAGAAAGAGAAAAAAGCTTGAACATATGTGCAAGAGAGAGAGAATGGTGGGACCTCATCCAATTTGTTTGTGGCTCCATCTTCTTTTGAGGTAGTGCCAGCCACCACTGGTAAACAATGTAACTTTGATAGTCAAAAAAAATATTCTTTTTCTGTGTCAGAAGCACCGAGGCACTTCCGTAGTGAACAGATCAGCCAGTGACATCACGATTGCCGGGAGATGCCCAGTTGGGGGCTCTTTTCTTGCCCTTGTTAAGTTGCCTACCAGAGTGGTGCCCATCCATCCACTCATGGTCACCCATTTTCAAAATGCTGGGTTGGCAAGAGCTGGAGCAAGTGACAGGAGCTCACTCTGCATTGCGGGAGCTTGGGGGTCTAGAACACGAGCCTCCTGATTGTTAGCCCCAAATCTAACCATGTGAGCCACCACACAAGAGGTGGTATTCAGCCAGTTCTGACCAGTTCTGATGAACCAGTAGCGGAAATTTTGAGTCGTTTGGAGAACCGGCAAATACCACCTCTGGCTGACTGCCCCCATCTATTTGCTGCCTCCTGAGTCCCAGCTGATCGGCTGGGACTTCTTCTTTTGCCCTGCACAGGAGAACGGAGCTGGAAAGCAAGTTAGTGGGGTGGGGAGGGAATGGGAATGTTACTGTATCCTTGCCCTGGAGTGGGATGGAAATGGGGATTTTGCAGTATCCTTCCCCTGCCACACCCACCAAGCCATGCCCACCAAGCCACGCCATACCCACCAAACCAGTAGTAAAAAATTTGAATCCCACCACTGTACCATACTCTTTTTAATCAAAGAGATGGGTAGCACATTCAAGACCAGAAGACAGTAGAGGCCATTCAGCAAGGTAACTAGGGGGTATGTAAAGTATTAAGTATTGACGAGCTTTTGCCAGGGAAATACTCTCTAATTTGAATTGGGGTAGCTTATGGGATTGCATCAGGATTCTTCCAATCTCATGGGCCACTTTTTATTATTGCATTTGGAAAGGATTGTGGATGCAGAAGAGCAAAATGTTGGTGGACATTTTAAAGCCTGCTTCCATCTCCATTAATCTGTGGTCTCTCTCTCTCTCTCTCTCCCTGTTCTGTTTGAAACCCTCTTTAAAACTCTTAGCTGGAGGAAACGGATGGTGGCGATCAGTTAGTGGATTCCTGTTTAGTAATTGTTTCATCCATTCAATACTATTGAAAAGCCCCTTGAGCAGAATATCGCTGCAGGGGAACAACGCTCTCTGAAGCAGCAACCTAATTAATGAACCCCATTGCCATTTAGACCTGCATTATGCAGTTTGCTTTGCTTGTCAGGAAAAATCTGTCTCTGCCACATTATGTTGCTGCCACCCAGGAAAGAGATTGTCTGGGAAGGAAGAGGGGCTTCTGCTTGAAGGGCAAGGTTCTGACCGAGGCTTCCCAAGAGCATGAAGCAAATCCCATGTCCCGACAAAACCCCCTTTTATTAATTTACTGTGAATTCTGCTCATTCGCATCTAGCAAAGTCTTTCAAGGGAGGATTTACAGTCACAGACCTTATTTGCCTTGGAGAGCTGCCAGGCTGGTATCTGCAAAACTTGGCAAGGAATCTCAGAGAGTCACGAACCAATTAAACAAACTAATTGTCTCCCGCAAACTCCACTCCCCTTTCACTCCTCTTTTATTTCCTCTGGGAGGGATCCTTCATCGTCCGCCTGTGGCCTTACTCCAAAGTCGACCCCTGTTCTTTAGTTGTTCCCTTCGTCTCTGCACATGCACACACGACGTGGAACAGACTCCAACTGTTCATCTGCCTCATTGATGTCTAAATCTGAAGGCAGCTGATAACTGACATATGGCTCTGGTCCCCTCTCTGCTTCTGACACAGAGCTCTCATCAAAGCCTTCCCTAGACTCCAGAACTGGCCCATATTCCTCCCCAACCTCCCCACTGTCTGAATCTGCTGCCAGCTCTGCTGGCTGCTGGCAGGCCACATGTCAAAGAAATAGTATATATATAATATTTATCCTGTGTGTGTGGAAATGTCCCATGGAGATTTGGCTGCAGTGAGATGGCCACGGCAAGATGACTATGGAGAGTTGGCCATGGCGAGATGGCCAAGGTGAGATGGTCGCAGTGAATTGTCCTAGGACACCCCCCCCCCCAAAAAAAGTTGACAAATTGTTGGACCTTCAACTTTTGTAACATTTCGAGAGGAAGGATTTTTGCACTGAAGGTCATGATATTACCTGTTCATTTTCCTTTCTCTTTAAATGCTTGAAACCTTTGTAAGAAAAACCCTATATAAGAAAAAAAATGTTGGATGCTATTAATATGATGGGGATTATTAAATTCAAAGGGGAAAATCTAATTATGGGATAACTGTTCCCGAAAATAACACCGTTAGTGAGGTGAGTATCACAGTAAACACTGAATCTGCCCTAAAGTGGATTATCTCTCCATTTTTTAATATTTCCCGTTTTCATTGTTAATGTGACAACCAGTGATGATGTTAATATATTTACTCTCATTTAGATGGAAAATATTGTGGGTATAAATTGGCATTTATTTGAGATGAGAAACATAAGCTATTTTGTGGAGTTGTGCAATACACTGAAAAATGTGTGGATGAAAAGCAAGAACTGCTTTTCCAATTATTAAAGCAGCCACATCATTTAGAAGGCTTACCTGGCTGCTTCGGGCATTGTTCAGATCGAAGTGATCCAAGTGCTAATATTAGCTTTGCATGATGCTCTTGTGGACAGCAGGGAATTGCCTTCAAAGCAGCCAGGTTAATATGTTTTTCATCTCAAAAGATGTGGGGGCTTTACCAATGTGAGAGAAAAAGCGCTTTCAGATATTTTTTTGTGAACAATACATTTGAAATTATCTTTATCGCAGGGGTGCCAAACTCAATTTCATTGAGGGATGCATCAGGGCTGTGGTTGACATTGGGGTGGGGGTGGGGGGCATGGTCAGCTTGAAGCTGCTCCCCAAACTGCTGGCATGTTTCTTCATTGTACTGGGTAGACCAGGCTGAGACCACACTGGCTCAATGTTCCCTCTTTGCATTGGGTAGACCAGGCCGAAGCCACACTGGTCCGATGTTTCTTCTTCGCACTGGGTAGACCGGGCTGAAGCCACACTGGCCTCATGTTTCCTTTTTCAATTGGGTAGACTGGGCCGAAGCGACGCGGGCCAACCCCTTACATTTTCCAGGGAGTGGTGGATTGCAGGCGATACACCCTGATACGGGCATACCAGAGCCTGCTCCAAGCTCCTTACCAGTCTTGTAAGCCTTCGGCACTTCCGCACATGCAACACAGCGCACACAGTGCCTGCGCAACGCTCCGCTGAGCAGCTGGAGTGTTATGGAGGCTCGCGGAAGTGCTAAGATGCATGCGTGCACTGCACGTGTGTATGCGCGCACTGCGTGCGTCCATGTGGATGCCACCGGGCCTGTTCCAATTGGAACGTGATCTGGAACCCACCACTGCCCCATGGGCTGTATCCGACCACATTGCGGGCTGTGTCTGGCCCATAGACCTTGAATTTGACACCCCTCTTTATCACATTGCAGTGAACAAATACATGCATTCAATTTTGCAATTACTAAGATTGTCAGATGAGCTGGTACAAAAACAGTCAGGGAAGAGATTGAAGCCTGGGAAGTGGGCCCCTGGCCTGTCAACATCAGTCAACTGACCTAGATTGGATCCTGCAACCTTATCTGGGGACACAGATATTTGACTGTGTTTGCTTTATACAGTCCTACTGTTCTGTTAGCAATGAAATGCGCTATTCAGTAGAATGTGTTCTTGTTCACTGTTTCCATTGTTATCCTCATTTAGCTGATTCATGGCGAGGAAGTAAAATTGGCACCAGCTAATTTTTTTTACAATGACTATGACTGATGCTGCTGTGGATCTGCTTAGTATCAAGACTTACAACATCCAACTTACAACATATGACTTGGGGCATCACTAGTCATTCTGAGAGTTTAATTTGCATGCAAACCATTTCAGTATCTCATCACTGTTTCTGGGATGTCGTGAGCTTTGAAATTATGAAGAGATCAGAGCGTGAATTTTTTTGCTTGATTTTTTTTTTTCAGAACGTTCAGCCAGCCCTTAGAATGGTTTGGTCTTTAGAAATCGCTACAGCCTTAATTATCTGCTCTTGCACAAAAAGTTATAGTAAATCTTATATAATGCTAATTTCCTAATAAAATGGGGTAAGAACATTTTTATCTCTGGGGCATTGTATTAAAATAATTTTACTAAGCTGGTAGTATTAATCATCAAACATATTCTGATAATCATGACAGCTGGAGATGATCAATTAAAAAAGACTTTTTAAATGCTTGAAGAATGCCAAAAACAAGGGTACTGCAGCAGTCCTCTACTTACAACCACAACTAAGCCCTAGATTTCTGTTGCTAAGCAAGATAATTGCTAAGTGAAATTTGACCCATTTTACAACCTTTCTTGCCACAGTTCCTAAGTTGTTATCACTACAGTTGTTAAATTAGTAACATGATTGTTATGTGAATCTGGCTTCCAGTGGTGGGTTTCGCCTTTTGTTACCACCGGTCCCTTCTGCGCATGTGCCTGGACCTCCAAGCATGTGCTTTGCTCGCACGCATGCCTTCCATGCATCCACCCGGCCTCAAAAATGTCCTTAAATAGGATGGCATAGAGGGGCAGGGGTGCCCCCCTCCCGCAATTTCCGCTACTGGTTCGGGCAAACCGGTCCAAACCAGCTGAATACACCTATTCTGGCTTCCCCATTGACTTTGCTTGTCAGGTCGTAAAATGTGATCACATGACCCTGGGACACTGCAACTGTCATAAATGTGAATTAGTTGCAGAGTGACCAAATTTTGATCACATGACTGTGGCAATGCTGCGTCAGTCGTAAGTGTGAAAAAGTGGTCCCAAGTCCCCCTTTTCAGTGCCTTAGTAACTTCAAATGGTCACTAAATGAATTGTTGTAAGTCAAGGACTCCCTGTGTGTGGTTTAGATCAAAACCTTAGACCAGTGTTTCTCAACCTTGGCAACTTGAAGATGTCCGGACTTCAACTCCCAGAATTCCCCAGCCAGCGAATGCTGGCTGGGGAATTCTGGGAGTTGAAGTCCGGACATCTTCAAGTTGCCAAGGTTGAGAAACACTGGCTTAGACGATTACTACTTGGAGAGGTTGAAGAACCTTCCCACATATGTTACAAGCAGAACCAGGAATTAGAAGTGGCACTGGTGTAAGATAGAAATGGGTCCCATGGGGTGTGAAAAATTCAATTTGAGGTGGGGAAACATGATATCCCAGATTCTTTCTTGCATGTTTCTTGTGGAATATATGTGCCTGAGAGATTTGCAGTGGTCAATGAGAACTTTTTTAGAGCATATGAGACACCATTTGGCCAACTTAGACAAAAGCGCCTTGCAGCAGGAACATTAACTCCAGGACCCATCCTCACAGCCTTGTTCTGTTGTCCTCCTGGTCTCGAGACAAGAGGAAATCAGATTCTTTTGAAGCTGTCTTCCCCCGTAGCCGATGATGGGACAATGCACAGTGACACCTCACCTCAGCCAACTTGCCTTCTTGTGACCCCCCATCTTCTCTCGGCCAACTCACCACAGGATAACTCTGTTCTGATCCAAACTTCCCGAGAGCATGAAGCGAACTCCTTGTCCCGACAAAAGCCCATTTTATTAATTTACTGTGAATTCTGCTCATTCACATCCAGCAAAGTCTTTCAAGGGAGGATTTACAAGCACAGACCTTATCTGCTTAGAAAACTGACAGGCCAATACCTGCAAAACTTGGCAAGGAGTCTTGGAGAGGCATGAACCAATTAAGCGAACTAATTGTCCCCCACATACTTCACTCCCAATTCGCTCCTCTTTTATTTCCGCTGGGAGGGGCCATTCATCATGTACCTGTGGCCTTACTCCCAAATCTACCTCTGTTCTTTAGCTGTTCCCTTCGTCTGGCAGCTCTGTGCATGGACACACGGGGAACAGGCTCCAGCTGTTCATCTGCCTCACTGATGTCTGACTCTGAAGGCAGCTGATAACTGGCATGTGGTGCTGGCCCCCTCTCTGCCTCTGACACAGGGCCCTCATGAGAGCCTTCCCCACACTCCAGGAGTGGTGCATGTTCCTCCCCAATCTATCTGAATCGTTATCCGCCATTATTTCTTCGACATTATTTTCACTTTTTGTCAATGGAAATAATGTCAAAGAAACAGTGGTGGATAACATTTATCATGTTGAATTATCCCACATGAAATTGTCCTGCAGTGAATTGTCCTGTGGCAAATTGGCCTTAGTGAGATGGCCGTGCCTGATTGGCCATGGTGAGATGGCCATGGTAACTTGTCATTGACCAAGGGTATGAAACTCGTGGCGCCACATCACGTAATGTACATTGACTTTTTCCCCCTTTGCTAAAATGGGGTGGGCATGGCCAGCGCATGACACACCCGGCCTGCAGGCTGTGAGTTTGACACTCCTATCCAAGACTCTCCATAGTCTGCCTTTTACTGTGCATCAGTAGCAAGGATGGCATTTCTGCTGCCATCAGAGAAAAAGTGGGATGAGAAGCCTAGACAGCAGCACTTAGTTTGAAAATTCATGCTTTCTCCTTAGGGGTATGAGAAGGAGACAAATTTGAGGCTTTTGATGTGTTTCTCGTCTGGTCCCAGTAAGCAATATGGCTTCATTATTCCACATATCAAAAGTATGAGCAATAACAGACTTGGTCCAAGGTCATGCTGGAGGAGTTACACCAGTGGTGGGTTTCAAAAATTGTTCGAACCTACTCTGTGGGTGTGGCCTCCTTTGTGGGAGTGGCTTGCCACCCATGTGACTGGATGGGAGTGGCTTGCTGCCCATGTGACCGGATATGAAGATGCCGACAACACATGTCAGAACCACCTTAAATTACCTCACACACAGCACTGGCATGCATAAGAATATGATGTAAACTTGTTTTTTAAAAGGCATCTTTGGTTTGCGTTAAAACAACTTCAACACACGCAATGTTCTGATTGCACCACAAACGCAGTAGTCATCCTTACCTTTCACAGAGGCACTGAGTTTTATAAATATGAGCATGATAGTGTAGAATAATCATATCCAAGGACCAGTGGTTGGTTTCAAAATTTTTTGGAACCTCTTCTGTAGATGTGGCCTACTTTCTGGGTCCACTGGTGGAACCTCTTCTAACCGGTTAGGTAGATTTGACGAACCGGTTCTACCGAATAGGTGCGAACTGGTAGGAACCCACCTCTGAGTTACACCCAATGGGCTTATGAGGTAGAAGAAGTAACAGATGAAGGGGGCAGTGTGTACCGTGGGGGAGAGTGAGAGAGACATGGACCCCAGGAATTAGGTTCTTACAATAGAAAGAGTCAAGAGTTCGTGGGAGGAAGATTTGAAAGGGGGAATGGACAAACTATGTTAAAAGTCTAGAGGGAAAGCTAAGGGGAATCACTCAGAAGAAACCCAGTAGTATGCTGCTGAATGATGTTGCTTGCTTGGTACCTTCAAAAGTATTCCTTGTATAGAGGTAAGTGTGCAAGCATGTATATACATACACAAGTGTGATGGAGCTTTGTGGATGAGCACTACAGAAGCAATGGTCAAGATTCATGAGTTAAACATACTGCACATTTGAGGCGAGAATTGGAATACGTGCTTTTTATTGATCGGTTGTCTATAACAGATCTCTTCAGAGGACCTTTATGGTCCTACAACCAATTTTGGTTTCATATGCATGCAGTTTGCTTCTTATATTTGCAGAATAAGTTAAAAATAGATGCAATATAACTTTGTGAATAAAGCAGACTTATGGAAGGTGGGGCAGGACGTCTGTGTGACATATCTCATGTATCTTAGGCAGAATATTGGGGTTTCAAATATAAAGAGAAAAAGATAAAACCAGAGAAACACCATGCATAGCAATTCACAATTTTCCCACAGGAAGATGGCAAAGTAAAATAAAATTAAAGAAGAGCTATTTATTCCCAGAGGACCTTTCGCATTTTCCTTATTATTAACAACATTTGCAAACAAAACTGATTTTTGATTCAACAATGCTTCTAAACCTCTGAACCAATGACTTATTTTAAAGGAAGAATCCTCTTTATCAATACATGCAGATGGTGTGTTCTAAATGCCTTGTACAGATAACAGTAATTAGCTTGCTTGCTCAAAATCAGAAGTTTTTGTTTATTGGTTCTGAGATGATTGACTTTGGTTAGCTACTTTGCATAAGTTATCTGAAACCCGGCTTGTGTGTCTAAGTAAGAAAATAACACTGATGCCAAATATGCTGTGTCTCTATTAGAAATACTGATAGTGTCAGGGTTCCAAAGAGCATCTGAAAGTAAATCAGAGTTCAAGGCAAAAGCTTCCTCAAAGTTATCACAATTTATTAAGAGAGCCATATTGGCACATCTGGGAAAACCCAAATCTGAAAGTTTCCCCACCCAGTTGAAAGTTCAAGATCTTGCCCCCACCCCCCACCCCCACATCCATAACATGGTCCAATCTCCCACTGCCATGCTGGCAGCTTCCACCCATCCAGTTCCGGTCAGGTGCCGAGGTGCAAAGACAAAGGATGACCTTGGCTTCCTAGAAAGAATGTTGTTATGGCTACATATCATCTAATGTCATACAACACCCCCCTCCCATTTTCCCACAATAGAAAATACATAGTAGAATAATAGGAAGCGTGGCAGGCCAAAGATCCAAAAGAAAGATGGCTGCAGGCCTGACAGATAGCTGTGTTCCAATATTTGAGGGGCTGCCACAAAGAAGTGGGTCAATCTATTCTCCAAAAACACCTGAAGGCAGGACAAGAAGCAATGGATGGGAACCAATCAAGGAGAGAATCAGCCTAGAACTAAGGATAACTTTCCCAAGGGTGTGAACAGTTAACCACTTGCCATCAGAAATTCTGGATCTTCCATCACTGGAGGTTTTTTAAGAAGAGATTGGATAACCATTTGTCTGAAATGATATGAGGTTTCCTGTCTGAGCAGGGGATTGGACTAGAAGACCTCCAAGGTCCCTTCCAATTCTGTTATTCTGTTGTTTGTTGTTCTTTGAATACAAGTTTATTGAAGTTTGTTTATTAGTTGGATGCTGGAGAATTTCCTGTTTCTCTTTAAAAAAATAATATTTTATTGTATTTTAATTAAAATTGAGCCCATTCCAAACTGATGTGGAATAGAACAGTGGGGCCTTGCCCATGATTTTGGATGACCTTGAGTATAGTTTCTTAGAAAGATGAATGATAAACTAGGTCATCAAGAAAGAAATAAAACAATAACCAAGAATAATGCTCAAGCAATTTCTGATTCATTCGTGGTATGTATAATTTATCTGGACATCTAAATCAGTGTGTACCTATCCTATCCACACCAATAACTCTAAAAATAAGATTGTGTGAATGAGCCAGTGTTACATAAGTAGTTCTCAGTTTCCTGGGATTTCCCTGGTGCAAGTCCAACAATTTCATTATACAACATTGGTTATTGGTCAAGGGGGAAGCCAGACAACCGGGTTACTAATTTAGCAACTGCAATGATTCACTTAAGAATCGTGGCAAGAAGGGTCATAAAATGGGACAAAACTCACTTGGCAAATATCTCCCTTAATTACAGAAATTGTGGGCTCAATTGGGGTTGTAAATTGAGGATTGCCTGTAAAACACTGAAGGGCTTGGTCCTGCAACCTTGATTCTTACTCAAACCATTACTGATGGCATGATGACTTCCAGTCAAATTCTTCCACTTCCTAATTGTTTGAACAAGTATTTATAAAAGGATGGTAATGGCCTATCAGTGTGATGGCAAACCAGGGGTGAAATCCAGCAGGTTCGGGCAGGTTCTGGAGAACCAGTAGTGGAAATTCTGAGTACTTTGGAGAACCGGCAAATGCTCCCTCTAGCTGGCCCCAGAGTGGTGTGGGAATGGAGATATTGCAGTATACTTCCCCCTGGAGTGGGGTGGGAATAGAGATTTTGCAATATCCTTCCCCCTGGAGTGGGGTAGGAATGGAGATTTTGCAGTATCCTTCCCCTGGAGTGGGGTAGGAATGGAGATTTTGCAGTATCTTGCCCTGCCAGGCCCGCCAAGCCAAGCCCACCGAGCCACGCCACGCCCACCAAGCCATAGCCACAGAACCTGTAGTAAAAAAAAATGCATCTCGCCACTGTGGCAAACCTATGGCATGTGTGCCACAGGTGGCATGCAGAGCCAACCGTTGGGTGCCTCCCACTGGCCAGTATTGGGGGGGGGGTGGAGTTATGCACGCATGTACAGGGGTGGGGGAGCATGGGAGCGCGCAGGGGGCATTCATGCAGGGGGTTGTGCATGCATGCGCAGGGGGTGTGTGGGGGTGCACACATTGTATTATGGGTGCGTGCACATGCACTTTTGGCATGCGGCGACAAAAAGGTTAGCCATTACTGGCCTATCACGTCGTCTTCTTTTTTTTTCTGTGATTTACAATAACCAAGAGACCCACATTCCAAGGTGTCATTAGCTGATGCAGTTGAATTTGCCCCCTGCAAATAACAGAGGCTGACAAATGCCAGTATTCCATAACAATATTACCGAGAGGGGAGGGCTAATATTAAAAGACATTAAAATGTATAAAAAGTTAGCAGTCCAAGAGGGGGAAAGATTACCTGGTACTCCTCTGGCATTTCCCATCCAACCGATCTGTCGGCTTCTTACAAATATTAGCTAATTAAGCCAAACATCATCCTGTGAAGTAGGTAAAGGTTAATAATCACTTCATTTGCCATTCTCGCTGGTGGAATATAATAACATTTCAGGCAGGAGAAAACAATGCAATAAAGAAATAAATGTATTCCGGCGAAATGAAAGGGTGGCATTTGGGAGGGGGGAAATACATGTTCTGAAAATAAAATAAAAAAGATCCACAGCATTACATTTCTAAGCCGGCTGTCTTTAGAGAGATTATACATGGTCATTGGGGAGGTTCACTTCCCATTTAGTACCCAATAAAAAAAAAAGTCTTTATTTAGAACATAGAATATGTTGTGGCCCGGCAGGAGCCGTTGGAGCTGGCACCAGACTCCAACAGCAAAGGGCCCTATGAGTCGGCTCTGGAGGATGCTGGACAGGGTTCTGACTCCAAGCAGGGCGCAGAGAGGCTGGTTGGCCACCAGGAGGCACCTGAGTCTTGGGCCAGTGGAGAGGAGACAAGGGAGAGTGAGCTGGAGGTCAGCAGTGAGTTGTTCCTGGATGCCCGGCACCGAAGAGCTAATAGGCGTAAGGAACAGTTGCACAGTTACAGGAGGTAATTGCACTCAGCTGGTGGTCATTAGGCTCCTCTTCAGACTATAAGAGGACTTCTTGTGCACACGCCCCTCTTGCAGAAGTCAACGCAGGAACTAATGTCGGAGGACATTATTGTGAGCTTGGCAGGCTGGATTGCTGCCAAGCCTTATCTGTGCCGGTTTGCTGCCAAGGACCTGTCTGTCTGTTAATTAAATGCCGTAACTTATCTTTGGCTTGGAGTGTGTGTTGGTGTGGGACGAGGGGGGTCAGAACAGAATAACAGAGTTGGAAGAGACCATGGAGGTCATCTAGCCCTACCCCCTGCTCGAGCAGGAGACTCTATACCTGGGGTGTCAAACCATTTCCTTTTTATATTATTTTATTTTTTCAAATGTATATAGTTGCCCGCCTCATGTGGCTCCTTTTGTCCGTGTGTGTGTGTGTGTGTTTTGTGTGTGTGTGTGTGTGTGTCGCTGCTTCTGAATGCAGAATGGATAGGTGAATAGGCTTTATTTATTGAATTGTTTAGTTATTCATTCGTTCACTTCAATCATCTTAAATTCATGACTCTGGGTGGATAACAAGAATTAAAAACTGCATAAAAAAGCATAAAACAATGGCAGACACATAAAAAATGTAGCTGAGCTAAAAGCCATGAAATAAATCAGCACAGCCATTGCAGAAGTTTGGATATACATTCGGATTCCTGGGCCCAATAGAACAATACATTGAAAGGCTTGCAAACGTTGGACCAATTCAGTATCCTTGTAGAGGGAAATGTCTATGGAGATTCTCAGTCATCCAGGTTATGGTTGTCCCAAAGGTGCTTTTTTTTTTTTCCCCCAAAAGGCAATTTGACTTTCTGGTTTTTCTTTGGAAGACGTTTCACTTCTCATCTGAGAAGTTGGTTATTCTGAAGAAGCTTCTTGGGTGAGAAGCAAAACGTTTTCCAAGAAAAAACCTGGAAGTCCAGTTGCCTCTTGAAAAAAGTATCTTTGGGACAGTGGTGGGATTCAAATAATTTAACAACTGGTCCTCTGCCCTAATGACCAGCTGGGTAGGCATGACTTGGTGGTCTTGTAACTGGGTAGTGTGGCCAACTCAATGTCACTCAGGTCAGTGGGCGCTTCGCCTTAGCTGTTACAATGTAATAAGGGTTAACCGGAGAGGCAGTTTCTGTAAGCAGGGCAATAAAGATGAGGCTAGAAACAACACCATAATGTTTCCTTCCTGCCTTCTTTACAGGATTAGCCCTGTAAAGTGGGGGGAAAAAAACAAGATGAGATTTCTTCCAACAACCGGTTCTCCCAACTGCTTAGAAAGTTAACAACTAGTTCTCCTGAATAGGTGCGAACTGGCTGAATCCCATTACTGCTTTGGGACTTGCAGAGGGAAGAGAGAATGGCCTCGAGAAACAGAAGAAAGAGCTAATGCCAGGATAACAATTGTAAAAGAGAGCGGTCAGGAGCAAAAGTGTTGCCTACTTGGAAACCACTTCTGGACTTTGTGCTTGAGGTGGGGAAAAAAATGAAACTTTTATTTTGGGTTTTACCGATTAGATAAATGTGTTATTATAGAAATGGCTAGTTTAAACTATTAGGTAGAAGAAAGAGTTGAGGTTTGATGTTAATGCCTTATTCTACTGCTTTCTTTCCCCCCTTTTTTTCTCTTCCCTTCTCCCTTCCCTATTGAAAATGGGATCCTCTAGACACCACAACATACCATATTTTTCTGAGTATAAGACACACCTTTTTCCCCTCAAAAAAGAGGGTGAAAATCTGGGTGCATTTTGTACACTGAATATAGCATTTTTGGCCTCCCCAAACCCCACCTCCTTCACCAAAATAGCTGTGCATAGCCTTTAAGAGGCTTCCAGAATACTCCTGGGGGATGGGGAGGGCAGAAATGAGTGAGAAACAGGCTATTTTTGTTCGTTTTTGCCCCTCAGCCCCCAGGAGCACACTATAAGCCTCCTAAAGGCTATGCATGCCATTTTTTGATGAAAAACAGGCCCATTTTCATGAAAAATGGGCCATGTTTGGGAGGTCTTCAGAGTGCAAAAAACTTTTTTTTTTAAAAAATGGATTCTTCAAAATCTTGGTGCGTCTTATATTCGAGTGCATCTTATACTCCGAAAAATACGGTACTTGGTTATGTATCCTCTTTATCAGGGACTTTGGATATGGTAGGTAAATGGCCATTAACAGATAACCAGTGTGACACGTTGGACATTGTAATCTAAAATGTACCTAGATTAGGCAAGTTGACCATCTGCTCTTCTCAATATTCATGGGGAACACCTCTATAGCAATAGCAATAGCAATAGCAATAGCAATAGCAGTTAGACTTATATACCGCTTCATAGGGCTTTCAGCCCTCTCTAAGCGGTTTACAGAGTCAGCATATCGCCCCCACAGTCTGGGTCCTCATTTCACCCACCTCGGAAGGATGGAAGGCTGAGTCAACCTTGAGCCGGTGAGATTTGAACCGCCGAACTGCAGATAGCAGTCAGCTGAAGTGGCCTGCAGTACTGCACCCTAACCACTGTGCCACCTTGGCTCATGGAAAAGGAAATATTTCTATCTTTGCACTCAAAGACTTCTAAGTGCTGAAATGCTCTGGAATGGACAGCGACAAAAAAAAAAAAAAAACCACTGAAGAAATATTTCCTTTTCCATGGAAAATAAACCTTTCTTCTTTATATAGAAGCTACTATTGATTTTCAAACAAGATGGATGTTTTCCACTTAGTTTCCAGAAGTTCAGACAAACAACAGCAACCTAGTATAATATTTTGAAGTGTATCCACCTCCAGGCTATCAGAAACTACCACATCAGGAAGGAAGAAAAAAATCTGGTTTGACCTTTTTACACAGCTTGCTTTCCATCTACCAAGATCAAGGTAGAACAGGTTGAGATATTATAGGTTTTTTTTCCTTCAGAGTTAAACTATATCTGTTGTTTCTCTGTCCCTGATTCCACAAGGAATCCAAGAGGTCTATTATATATAACCAGTGGTGGGTTCCTACCAGATCAGCCCGTACTGGCCAAACTGGTAGTGGTTTTGCGGCCTGGGTCGCTGGAATCGGCAGTGAGCCAGGCCTGCCACACCCCTGAACCGGTTCCGCGGGTGCCATCATCAGTGGCGCCATCTTGTTTTTCAGTTCCGCGCATGCGCAGAACAATTTAAATTGATCTGCGCATGTGCACGCAGTATGCATCAAACGCACTCGCGGGTGCAGCACACACACAAGCGAACTGCCAGAACCTATCCCTGTAGGCATCCCCATATAAATCAGCAAACAACCTCAAATAATCATTAAGATGGTCCTCATATCTTCTGCTTACTTGATTCACACAGACATTTATATACATTTATATTTTAAGGGGGGGGGGAGATCTTTTTTTTTTTCCTCCCAAGGCAACTGGTAATTGAACTTAGCTATGCTAAGATGTTGTTGAAATCTTAAAATTTCACTAATTATCCCCCAAGGGGACCTCAGATGTCTGGAAACCGAAGCCAGCTTGTTGTCACCCCTTTCTATGATTCTGCATTAGCTACGCCATATACAACAGCGCTAATTGGGCAGGCATCTTCCATCAGCCAACTTGTGTGAAAGGAAGGAGGAAAAGAAAGAAAGAATTCAAAAAAGGCTTTGTGGCTGAAGTTTCCCTGCTGAGCAATACACTTCTGCCTTCCGTTATGCTTGTTCCCCTGATCGGCTTCTGGGGGGGGGGAAAAAAAGGCAAAATGAAATTGGGTGGCAAAGGTTTAGTTATGTGTTCATTTCAACAATGGGACTGAAAATGTGAGGATGTCTCATACAGGAAGAGGCTGACGTTTGCTGAGAGTGGAGAGTTTCCATGAGGTCAATTTTGGCATCTCCCGGGGGGGGGGGGAATAAAATCCTTCCTGAAAAGCTATTTACACTCAAAATCGGCCACCTCGTGCTTGGTGATCCACTGGTCTTGCTTAGTACAAGGTGAGTTCCTGTAATCTACAACAAGTTATAGGGGACAGGAACAATACTGCATCCCATTTTGGTCACAACAATATATATATAAAAAAATGTTGTTGAGACTCTGAAAAGTGAAGAACAGAGCCACGAGAATGATTTAGGGGGCTGGAGGCTAAAACATATGAAGAAAGGTTGCAGGGATTGGGTTTGTCTAACGAAATGTCTAAGGGATGCGGTGGCTCGGTGGCTAAGATGCTGAGCTTGTCAATCAGAAGGTCGGCAGTTCGGCGGTTCGAAAACCCTAGCCCTGTGTAATTGGGTCAGCTCCCATTACTTATCCCAACGTCTGCCAACCTAGCAGTTTGAAAGCATGTAAAAATGCAAGTAGAAAAATAGGAACCACTTTAGTGGGAAGATAACAGTGTTCCGTGCGCCTTCGGCATTGAGTCATCCGGCCACGTGACCATGGAGACACCTGACTCTTTGGCTTAGAAACAGATATGAACACTGCCCCTAGAGCCAGAAAAGACTAGCAGGCATATGCAGGGGAATCTTTACCTTTATCCTTTATAATGAAATGTCTAATGAAAAGAAGGACTAGGGGTGACATGATAGAAGTCTTCCAATATTGGAGGGGCTGCCACAAAGATGAGGGGAGGGGGGGAACTACTTTCCAAAGCTCCAGAAGGCAAGGCAATGGACAGAAACTAATCAGAGATAGAAACAACACAGAACTAAGGAGAAATTTCCTGGCAATGAGAACAATGAACCAGTGGAATGGCTTGCCTTCAAATGTTGTGGATGCTTCATCACAGGAGGCTTTTAAGAAGAGACAGGATAGCCACTAGTCTGGAATGGTAGAGGGTCTCCTGCTTGAGTAGGTGATTGGACTAGAAGACCTCCAAGGTCCCTTCCAACTCTGTTACTCTGAAAAGTGTAGCATTGCAGGGAACTCTACCCACAGCCTGGAGTTTGATCCTGATGGGCTCAGGGTGGACTCAGCCTTCTATCCTTCCAAGATCAGTAAAATGATGACCCAGATTGTTGGGAGCCATAGGATGACATTGTAAACCTCTCAGAGAATACTATAAAAGTCTGTGGGGTGGTATATAAATAGAAATAGCATTTAAACTTATATACTGCTTTATAGGGCTTTACAGCCCTCTCAAAGTGATTTATAGAGTCAGCCTATGGCCCCCAAACAATCTGGGTCCTCATTTTACCCACCTTGGAAGGAGGGAAGACTGAGTCAACCTTCAGCCTGGTGAGATTCGAACTGCCAAGTTGCAGGCAGCCGGCAGTCAGCAGAAGTAGCTTGCAGTACTGCACTCTAATCACTGTGCCACTATTATTGCTAAATGCTATTGTTATGTTTGTTGCTATAAGGCAAAGGTCTTCAAACATGGCAACTTTAAGATTTGTGGACTTCAACTCCCAGAATTCTCCAGCCAGCATAGTTGATGGAAAGCTGGACACATGACCATAGAAATTGTCTTTGTACAACCCTGACTCTCTTGGCCACGAAACGAAGATGAGTATCCCTAGAGTCAAACATGACTGATAGGAAAACCTTTACCTTACTAAATTTTCTATGTAGCCGAAGGTAATTCCTCTTTATTCAATGTGGCCCAGAGAAGCAGAAAGATTGGGACATGCCTACCTTAGAGAGTGTGCTAGATTGCTCTAGAAGTTGTCATTTGGATTGTGACAGATGGAGAAAATGACTAATTTATTAACTGTAATTAACTTGAGTTAAATCAAATTTAAATCACACCTTTTTTTTTTTAAAAAAAATCTTTTATTCCGCAAATAACTGAGAATGTGGTGGGAATTTTGCCTTGATGGAGATCGTCTATGCATTTGGCTCTAATGCCTTTGAAGGAAGCATCTAAATGCCTTCTGATCCTACAGCACAATTTTTGACTAAAATGGTCTGACTGAGATCGGCATATATGGGCCTGATTGGGGTAGATTGCAGGAGGGCATACAGAAATATAATTTTATGTCATTTTATTCTATTTTATATATATTTATGTATCCAATTATTGTATTGTATTGTATCCTACAACTATTGTATTTTACCCTACCCTCATTTTAAATTGTTGGTTTAGAATTGTATTGGTAATATGTGTTTGAACCTGTACGTTGATATGGCCTCCTTGAAAATAAGACTGGGTCTTATATTATTTTTTGCTCCAAAAGATGCATTAGGTCTTATTTTTGGTTAGGTCTTATTTTGGGGGAAATACAGTACTAAATGCATCCATCTGGCTGACAATTTTTAACTGGGGATTATTTTTGGGGTAGGGCTTATATTATGAGCATCCTGAAAAATCATGCTAGGAAAAATCATCAGTTGGGTTTTATTTTTGAGGAAACAGGGAATATAAATATATATTACAAGGAATAATGGTGTCCATTGGAGGACTAGAGAAGAAAAAAGTATGAATAAGAAGGATGTCAGAAGGATGTAAACTCCCTGGAGAAATTTGGTCACATGGGGCGTGTCTGTTAAGTTATAGTTACATAATGGACTTCCTCTCCTACATAGCAGAACGCAACTGGGGAAGATTAATCACAATGTCAGAACAGCCTTTCTCACACTGATGCTTTCTCCATATGGTTGCAACCTGCACAGCCATTAGTTAATATGTCTGAGGGGCACTGGGACTGTCTGGAGGAAAAAAAAACAGCCAAGCAGATTGATTTAAATCAAAGCAATTGAAATTGTCCAAGGGAAAAACCAAGACAAATTAAATAATTGATTTTCCTCTCATTGCCATTCTCTTTTTTTTTCTTTTGGGGAAATATGTATGTTTCTCGAACTAGTGACCATTTAAAAAGAGTATTTGAATAATTTAAAACATTGGTTTATATAACTATACGGAACCTTTTATGCTATAGTAATTTAACTTTAAAGCATTGTGTCAAACGAAGCCCCCGGGTCATATTGATGCTGCAGATTTTATAACTGTGAGTTCAGGAAGCGTTCAGATTAAAGTTAAGATCCTTCAAATTGAGAAGCTTGAACCTAAAATAACATCTGGGACTTTGGGCATAACTGGATGGAGTCAGGTTACAGAGGGCTATTCAGACACGTTTAGCATGCTAAAAGGGACAGGATGGTAGAATCATAGAGAATGATGAAGTTGGAAGGAACGACAGAAATACCTTGAATGAGACTGAGACAAAGTCCTAGGCAGCTCTAGGCTGCATTTACAGAAGGATAGAATCAAGATCACGTGAAGTGTTAACACTATATTGCACCCAGCTTTGGTCACCACAATGTTAAAAAATATATTGAGATTCTAGAAAGATTGCCGAGAAGAGCAACAAAGATGATTAGGGGACTGGAGGCCAAAATAAAATGAAGAATGATTCCTGGAATTGGGTATGTCTAGTTTAATGAAAAGAAGGACTAGGGGAGACATGATAGCAGTGTTCCAATATCTCAGGGGCTGCCACAAAAAAGTGGGAGTCAAGCTATTCTCCAAAGCACTTGAGGGCAGGACAAGAACCAACGGGTGGAAACTAATCAACGAGAGAAGCAACTTAGAACTAAGCAGAAATTTCCTGACAGTTAGAACAATTAACCAATAGAACAACTAGCCTCCAGAAGTTGTGAATTCTCCAACACCGGAAGTTTTGAAGAAGAGATTGGACAACATTTGTCTGAAATGGTATAGGGTTTCATGCCTGAGCAGGGGGTTGGTCTAGAAGACTTCCAAGGTCTCTTCTCTTCCCTTCCCTAGTTCACAGTAAGCTCTTAATTTCTAAGAATTGTATTAATTCCTTAAATATATCTTTTTAGATATACTTTTAGTCTATCTATATGAAAAGTTAGGACCTAACCCAGAGGTGGGTTCCTACCAGTTCGCACATATTCGGTAGAACCGGTTTGTCAAATCTACTGAACCGGTTAGAAGAGGTTCCACCAGTGGACCCGGAAAGCAGGCCACACCTACAGAAGAGGTTCCCAAAATTTTTGAAACCTCTTCTGTAGGTGTGGCCTGCTTTCCGGGTCCACTGGTGGAACCTCTTCTAACCGGTTCGGTAGATTTGACACCACTGGTCCTTGGATATGATTATTCTACACTATCATGCTCATAATTATAAAAAATTCAGTGCCTCTGTGAAAGGTAAGGATGACTACTGCGTTTGTGGTGCAATCAGAACATTGTGTGTGTTGAAGTTGTTTTAACGCAAACCAAAGATGCCTTTAAAAAAAACAAGTTTACATCATATTCTTATGCATGCCAGTGCTGTGTGTGAGGTAATTTAAGGTGGTTCTGACAAGTGTCGTCAGCATCTTCATATCCGGTCACATGGGTGGCAAGCCACTCCCACAAAGGAGGCCACACCCACAGAGTGTGGGTGGTTTGAACAATTTTTGAAACCCACCACTGACCTAACCATATTGCCACAGGCTGGTGAAAACCGACTCTGAATATTCCTGTGGTTTTCACCTAATTAATAGTAAAAGTTTTTCACTTTATCAAAAAAAAAAAAAAATTCAATCACATGGTCCAATCAGGATGCTGTCCAGTTGCTAGGTGACTCCAACCCCCTCCTTCTGAGCACCTGCAGGAATGTCCTTGGTTCCCAAGAGAAAGTATTTTGTTTTGGCTACAACACCCCAACTATCTCTATTCTGCCCCCCTCCCCCTCCCTCTTCTCCAGTGTGTCTCGAAATGAAGTCTCAAAATGGCCTCCGTCAGGCCAGCTTCAGGGTTGATACCCAGCTCATCATGAGGTGATTCTGAACTGAATCCATAGGGATGTTTACCTTGGGAGATCATCAGCTGCTACAGTTACCCATGATGAATCTTGATTGCAATTTCAATAGAATGTGAGATTTTTTAACCAGTGTGTCCCAATTCTCTACACAACTGCAGTTCCCAGAATTCTCAGGGGGAGCAGGCATTTTAAGCATGATGGAGAAATACCCCTCTGTGGTCCTCAGCTTTATTGAAAGACTTTTATAGCTTTAACCAGACGATCTGAGCCAACAATCCTTGTCAGTATTAAATCCAGCCCTATTTCACAATTCAATGCCAGAGGGACCTAAATAAATCTTCACACTCTTTATACTGTTTTTTTAAAAAAATCTCATCTCCCAAGCAGGTCACGTTGAAAAACTTTTTCTTCTAATTACAGGATGATTTTTTATTGAACGCACATTATACCTATAGACCATAATGCTTATTGAGAGAAAAAAAAAAGACTATTAAGGTTTTACACTTCAAAAATTTACAGGCAACGGGGAACAGTGTTAAGGTCGGTGTTATTTTTCTGCATTATGAAGATAAAGGACAATTTAGGAAGATTACAAAAGCCATGATTTAGAGTACAACGTAAAAAAAAAAATCTGCAGAGAATAATTCACAATGCCAGCTGCTACTAAGCTTCTTAATCTTTATCTAGTTCAATTAAAATCTGAATGTTTGGGATTTCATTAACAACTGGGGATCGGAAATTACATGCGCTTTTAGACGATAGTCAATTGCTGTAGTTCGGCGCTTACAAAATATTGCTGGAAAGATTTCCTTCTAATGTTTTCAGGTAGGCTTGAGATATAATTAAAATTTAAGTACTTAATGGATAATGCCAAAGCGACAGAGGATTATTTTAATGGTGCCGTTGGATCCAATTGACCAAAAGGGATGTATTGGCATGTTAAAAAAGCTTTTTACTTTAGTTTAATCCCCCCTAGGCTACACAGCAAGGTAGCATACCTTCACTGCTTGGGTGTCAAAAAGTAAGTTGTATATTTAGGCAAGAGAAACCAAATGCACAGGTATAGTACAGGTGGTACCTGGTTCAGTAGTAGTAACTGTGAAAGGGATCTTGGAATCCTAGTGGACAACCATTTAAATATGGGCCAGCCGTGTGCTGCAGCTGCCAAAAAAGCCAACACAGTTCTAGGCTGCATAAACAGAGGGATAGAATCAAGATCACATGAAGTGCTAATACCACTTTATAATGCCTTGGTAAGGCCACTCATGGAATACTGCATCCAATTTTGGTGGCCACAATGTAAAAAAAAGATGTTGAGTCTCTAGAAAGAGTGCAGAGAAGAGCAACAAAGATGATTAGAGGACTGGAGGTTAAAACATACAAATAATGGTTGCTGGAACTGGGTATGTTTAATGAAAAGAAAGACTAAGGGTGACATGATAGCAGTGTTCCAATATTTCAGGGGCTGTCCTAAAGAAGAGGGAGTTAAGCTATTCTCCAATGCACCGGAAGGCAGGACAAGAATCAGTGGATAGAAACTAATCAAGGAGAGAACTAACCTAGAAATTAGGACACTTAAACATGAGACAGCAATAGCAGTTAGACTTATATACCGCTTCATAGGGCTTTCAGCCCTCTCTAAGCGGTTTACAGAGTCAGCATATTGCCCCCAACAACAATCCGGGTCCTCATTTTACCCACCTCGGAAGGATGGAAGGCTGAGTCAACCCTGAGCCAGTGAGATTTGAACAGCCAAACTGCAGAACTGCAGTCAGCTGAAGTAGCCTGCAGTGCTGCATTTAACCACTGCGCCACCTTGGCAATGTGTATTAGCAGCCAAAAAAGCTAATAGGATGCTTGGTTGTAATAAACCGAGGCATAGTATCAAAATCGCACAAACTATTAGTACCATTTTATAAATCCTTAATAATAAGACACCTGGAATACTGCATCCGGTTTTGGTTACCACATTACAAAATAAAAATGTTGAGATTTGGAATAAGTGCAAAGAACAATTAAAATGATTAAGGGCCTGGAGCAGAGGTAGGTTCCTACCAGTTCGCACCTATTCGGTAGAACCGGTTCGTCAAATCTACCGAACCGGTTAGAAGAGGTTCCACCAGTGGACCCGGAAAGCAGGCCACACCTACAGAAGAGGTTCCAAACTTGTTTGAAACCCACCACTGGTCCTTGGATAAGATTATTTTACACTATCGTGTTCATATTTATAAAACTCAGTGCCTCTGTGAAAGGTAAGGATGACTACTGCGTTTGTGGTGCAATCAGAACATTGTGTGTGTTGAAGTTGTTTTAACGCAAACCAAAGATGCCTTGTAAAAAACAAAGTTTACATCATATTCTTATGCATGCCAGTGCTGTGTGTGAGGTAATTTAAGGTGGTTCTGACAAGTGTCGTTGGCATCTTCATATCCGGTCACATAGGCGGCAAGCCACTCCCATCCGGTCACATGGGTGGCAAGCCACTCCCACAAAGGAGGCCACACCCACAGAGTAGGTTCGAACAATTTTTGAAACCCACCACTGGCCTGGAGACAAAAAAAAATGAAGGATGGTTACAGGAATTGGGTATGGCCAGTCTGTAGAAAAGAAGGACTAGAGGTTACATGATAGCAGTATTCCAGTATTTGAGGGGCTGCCACAAAGAAGGGGAAGTAGACTTATTTTCCAAAGCACCAGAAGGCAGGATAACAATGAATGGATACTAATCAAGGAGAGAAGCAATGTGGAATTAAGGAGAAACTTCCTAACAGTGAGGATAATTAACTAATGGAACATCTTGCCTTCAGAATTTGTAGGAACTTCATTGCTGGAGGTTAGGGTTAGGGTTAGGTTCAGGGTTAGGGTCTCCTGTTTGAACAGGAGGTTGGACTAGATGACCTCCAAGGTGTCTTCCAGTTCTATTCTGATTGAAAAATTTTCGCAGGCATAACCTACCATGTCTTTTTAGGTTCTTTTATTAGCTGCAGGTTAATGCCAAAATGATATTAAATTAATCCAGGGACCTTCTTCAGTTGGATAAGAAGTGAAACATCTCCAAGGAAAAAACAAAGTCCAGTTGCCTTTTGAAAAAGCACATTTGGGACAACCATGACCTAGAGCAGTGGTCTCCAACCTTGGCAACTTTAAGACTTGCGGACTTCAACTCCTAGAGTTCTTCAGCCAGCAAAGCTGAGTTGAAATCCACAAGTCTTAAAGTTGCCAAGGTTGGAGACCACTGACCTAGAGGACTGAGAATCTGCATTGACACTTAGGAAAGAGGGCAATGGGAAACCACTTCCAAAACTGTTGACAAAAAAAAATATTGTATGATCTTGTCTAGGGAGCTGCAAGGAACCATAGAGCGTCAAAGGCACCACAGTATCTTCATCAGAAGAAAAAGGTGAAGGCACAGTTTAATAATCATATTCCTAGCCATTCATTTCCACTGTGTCTTCCAGGTTAATTATGAATTCTTATGGATTTTTTTTTTTTTTGCTGCGTTCCTCGTGGAAAAAAAAGTATTTTTTTTTTAAAGTAGCTTCACACCTACTGCTCACTCTCCATATAAATGCCTGTTAATTATACATTCTGGAGGATCTTCCAGCTGGCCCTTCTAAAATTAAATTTAGAATTTGAAGTCACAAATGTTTTAACATTTCCATGGTGGGGGGGGATCATCTCCCACACTCATTTCAAACATCCTTCTTTTCTCTACAGAGACAGTTAAACATTCATGGCCCCTTTTCTCCGTGTTCACTGGAGTGGAATAGAAAAACAAATAGTTATACCAACTTCTTTTCCAAATGAAGAGGAGATTTGTAATGTGATGGAGACTCCACAGAATTGTAAAGGTGTATTCTTCTTTGAATCAAGCTTGATTAGGAATAACTGCATGAATATACCCATATGGTTGCATTTGGGAACAATTTGAAAATGTCTTGCTGTTGAGTTCTGGGGTGCTGTTTGATTCGGTCATATAGTCCTTCTTCTTGTGCCATATCCATCATCTGGCATTGGTGATCATGTTGGCAATCCTATTTTTATCAACAGCTGCACATATATATATATATATATATATATATATATATATATATATATATATATATATATATATATATATATATATATATATATATATATATATATATATATATATATATATATATATATATATATATATATATATATATATATATATATATATATATATATATATATATATATATATATATATATATATATATATATATATATATATATATATATATATATTGGGGGGAGTATGTGACACATCACATGTCCAAAATATTATCTCTCATTTTTTAAGGGTTTTGATTATTTCCCTTGGCTTTCCAAGGAAAGAGGAAGGACAAAGAAAAAGAAAAAGAAAGAAAGAAGTGATGGATGAAGAAAGAATGAAGAGGGAAGGAAAAAGACAGAAGAAAGGAAGGAAGGGAAGGAAGGAAGGAGATTATAATGAGAGTGAGGGAGGGTCTGAGGAAAGTCCTGTCTTAGCACTTGGCCAAAGGTGCCCAGAACATGAGTGCTGTTGAGCTGCCTACATCCATCCCGGCCAAGCCCCCCCACCCCAAGCAAAGCCCGAGGTCAAACACAACCATGATGTGGCCCTCAATGAAATTGAGTTTGACATCCCTGTCATAGATGGTCATGGATGTGGACTAAACAGCAAGGGTTAAACGGTGGTATAATTGTTCCCGTAAATTTGGCTTTGTGATCAACGGTTGTTCATGAGAAATGCCATGCTTTTGTTGGTAACATCAAACTGTTGGAGCTTCCAAGATGCTACCTTTGAAGCATGCGGAAGTACCTCATACAAATGTTTACTTTTGAAGGAAGAGCCAAAGCGATGTCTGTAACAGAGGTGGTATTCAGCAGGTTCTAACCAATTCTGGAGAACCAGTAGCAGAAATTTTGAGTAGTTTGGCAAGTACCACCTCTGACTGGTCCCGCCCCCATCTAATCTCTGCCACCTGACCAGTTGTGGCTTCCGGATCCCATTCCAACCGGTACGGTTAGACTGGGCTTGGTAGTGTCCACATGGACACACGCAGCATGCGCATGCATCTTAGCGCCTCCGTAACGCTCCAGCTGCTCAGCGGAGCATCACACAGGCGCTGTATGCACCGTGCATGGAAGCACCAAAAACCTAAAAGACTGGTAAGGAGCTCGGGCATGCAGGCCCTCCGGAGCACCATACCGGAACGGTATCCGGTGCTCCTGACAGGCAGGTGATACACCCCGGTACGGGCGTACCACCTGCAACCTATCACAGCTCCCGACTCCCAGCTGATCGGGAGGGAATGGAGATTTTACGGTTCACCGACAAAAGGGCGAATGACAAAACCGCGCCCGACTAAACCACGGCGACAAAACCGTGTGTTCTAAAGTGCTCCGACGAATGAGTGCTGAATTGCGCCGACAACAGCGCGGTGACAGATGCGCACTGTAAAGCTAAACCTAACCCTAAACGTAACGCTAAACCTAACCCTAAACGTAACGCTAAACCTAACCCTAAACGTAACGCTAAACCTAACCCTAAACCTAACCCTAAACCTAACCCTAAACCTAACCCTAAACGTAACGCTAAACCTAACCCTAAACGTAACCCTAAACCTAACCCTAAACCTAACCCTAAACCCAACCCTAACCCTAAACCTAACCCTAACCCTAACCCTAACCCTAAACCTAAACCTAAACCTAACCCTTACCTTTACTTAAATCGCCCCTCTGTCAACTGAAATCGCCCTTCTGTCTCCGCGTTGTTGTTGCCGCGCCGTTGTCGGTGTGTTGATGACGTCACGGTTTTAGCGATGCGGTTTAGTCGGGCACGGTTTTGTCATTCGCTCTTTTGTCAGGTCACGGATTTTACAGTATCCTTCACTTGCCAAGCCACACCCACAGAACTGGTTGTAAAAAAAATTGACTCCCACCACCAGTCTGTAGCAGCATCTAATCCCATAAAAAGTTATGCAGCTTTTGCAAGTTGAAAAGAATGATTATACAAGATATTGATTGAATGCAGCGTTCTTTTCTTCCTCTGTCTCAAAGTTGGAAATAAATAAGATGAAAAACGCTGATATATCACAGACAGTTCCTGAACATGAATCACAGGGGGAATAATATGAGAGTTTAAGCCAGCAGAACAGAATTGCAGAAAGGTCTCTGTGTGTGTTGGAATTAAGGTGAAAATATCTATACCAAGAAGATGAGCCTGTAGGAAGAATAAATAGAATCCCATCTGTAATTATTCTTTAACTTCATAAACACTGCACCTTTTCTTGTCTTATTGATCGTCTTCTTATAACTTCCCAAACCAAACCAAATTAGTTTTCGTTGAATGCAAAGCATAATAATGCAAAGTGTTTTTTTTTTTAAAAAACAAACTAACTTGTAGCTGTTATTTAAACTCGACGTGATGCCATGAGAAAAAACATTTAGAATGATCAGTGGTCCCACTGGCACAGGAACTATGAAATGTTTCTTAAAGAAGAAAGAGCCCAGAGAAAAAAGAACCTTTTAAAATAAACCTTTTTTGGAGGGGGGGGCATAGACAGAGTCTGTTCTTTATTTGAGACTCAGATCCTGCAACTCTAGATAACCAGCATCTGATGAAGTGAGATGTCACTCATGTGTTTAATAAAATGTGTCAGTCAGAAAAGGTGCAGAAAAGGTGCTACCATTCATTCTGATTTTTTTTTTTTTTTACCATCTTAGACTAAGGCTCTCTCCTTCCACAATCGTAATTCTCATGTTGTCTCTTATATATATTGCCACTGATCCCAGGCCACAACCACAAATTGAGAACTGGGTGGGCTTGGCTAGGTGGTCATGTGGCTGGGTGGGTGTGGCTAGGTGGTCATGTGGCTGGATGGGTGTGGCTAGGTGGTCATATGGCTGGGTGGGCGTAGCTAGGTGGTCATGTGGCTGGGTGGGTGTGGCCAATTTAGCAGTCCATTAAACAATACATACAAATTAAACATTAATTTTTTATGCTTCTAGGGGTGGAAAGCAGGTTAGTGAAGGGATGTGGCTGCCATAGTGTGTGGGTGAGGGAGGTCTCTCTCTCTCTCTCTCTCTCTCTCTCTCTCTCTCTCTCTCTCTCTCTCTCTCTCTCTCTCTCTCTCTCTCTCTCTCTCTCTCTAATATAGGTTGATTGATATGAGAGAGGGGGGAGAGGGAGAGAGAGGGGGAGATTATCTAAAACCAATCAACCTATATTATTGCAAGCAAGTACAGAATTGAGATGTAAACTCAGGATGGATGTGTATGTGGATGGATGGGTAGATGGATAGATGAATAGATGGGTTGATGGATTGATGGATTGATGGATTGATGGATTGATGGATTGATGGATTGATTCATATGGTTGGATGGATAGATATGATATGGATAGATATATGGATTGATGGATATGGATATGGATGGATAGATGTGATATGATATGGATAGATATATGGATTGATGGATATGGATGAATGGATAGATAGATATGATATGGATAGATATAGATGGATGGATGGATGGATGGATGGATGGATAGACAGATAGCTTGATTGATTTGATAGATGACATGGTATGGTATGATATGGATATGGAAATGGATATGGATATATATGTGTGTGTTTGTTTGTGTTTGTGTAGATATAGATATAGATAGATATAGAGTTTACATCTCCATTCTATACTTGCTTGCAATAACTGGGTAAATAAATATAAGGATATTCTAATAATGCTCAAGATTTCTATCATTTAGTGCTATAAGAGTGCAGTTATGAGTCAAAGAGAAACATAGAGAGGAAAAGGGTTAGTGTTCTGAGATAAAAGAAAACCGTATAATGATTCTTGGTTTGTACCATTGAATCAAGTGAATTAGAAGGATAGATAAGAATAGCTGAATTGTAAGGAGATGAATCCATTTGTGTCGGGTTGATGTATCTTCATTTCTGTTGTTAAACATAGGATTAGAACTTCTGATTCCTACGTAGCCAATTCCTCACTTCCTCTAAACTTTGGAAGTGAGTTGCCATTTAGAAGGATCTTCATCAATCTGTAGAAGTAGAAGACCATTTGGTTTGGCAACGTGTAAAGTTGATACCGCATCAGACACATTTCTGTGTGAACAAAATGTAAGAATTTTGGTTTATGGCATTAGAGTTAATTTAGTCCCCTAGGAGCAGGTGAGGGAAGCTTGGCTAGTTGACACCTAGTGTATGCCATCTAATTTCTGGTGCACAGATGGGATTCACTTACCTTGCCTACTGGTTCACAAATGTGAGCGCGCTTGCCTCTTCTGTGCATGTGCACCACCTTCTGCGCATGCGCAGTGTTCATACATTATGTCGGGGCAGGTGGGTGGAGCCTCTGCTTTTGGTTCACCCCAGTGGTGAAATTCATTTTTTTTATTACCGGTTCTGTGGTCATGGCTTGTTGGGCATGGCAGGGGAGGGATACAGCAAAATCCCCATTCCCACCCCATTCTAGAGCCAACCAGAGGTGGTATTTGCCAATGCTCCAAACTACTCAACATTTCCGCTACCGGTTCTCCAGAACCTGTCAGAACCTGCTGAATTTTACCCCTGGCTCACCCGAACCAGAGAGAACTGGCTGAATACCACCTTAGGTCTGGTGACTCATTTCTAAACCATGGTCCTATTCAATGGATTTATTTTCCGATCTAGCTCTATATGGCTCCACATACCATGAGTTGAATCTACTCTGTATATGTGTAAAACATGAGGAAAAGAGCGGTGGTTTCTTACAGGAGAAAAATAGACAGCAACAAAATATATGTGAGATTTCTTCCAACAACCGGCTTTCCGAACAGCTCAGAAAGTTAAGAACTGGTTCTCCCAAATAGGTGCGAACTGGCTGAATCCCACCACTGCCTAAATACCCTTCCTTCCCTCCCCACCCTGGATTTCTCCCTGCCTCGCCCAACCCAGATTTCATGATTTCGCGTCAAAAAAAAATCCCCTGTTAAAATGAAAATGGAGAGACGGTTCCCCACGAAATCTGTTGCCTGACCCATGCGAAAGGCTCGGTCCCTGCGTCACCGGAGTTGGCATTAGAGAGTGCAAGTAAATTGGATAGGCCAGCTTTGAACATTCTTCCTTTCGTTGCACGAGAGCATTCCAGCAACCCAATTAAACGCTGGTTATTTTGCTGTTGTTATTGTTTGTTCAACCTCATTACCGAAAGCATTTCAACTCATTTTTTCCCCCCGTAGAACTCGTTTTATAAATATTGGCTTCCTCGTTGTACTAATTAGTAAAAAAAAAAAAACAACAACAATGACAATCATTTTTTTTTGTTTTTTTCCCCCCCTGAGAGTCTAGTTGGAGATCATTTCAGTTTGTTTGGTATAAACTCCTAAGGTAATGGAACTATTTAAAAACTGGTGTGGTGGGGGGGGGGTCAGGAGGAGCTCCTCGTACTGTACGTTTAAGCATATTGGCAGTGAAAAGAGAGGCCTGATTGATGAAACAATGACTGGTTACTTGGAGAAAATAGCACCAATGCATATTTTATTTGTTTTCATTGTTGCCTCAATTATCTGTAATTGCCCCCAGACACCATCCGGATGACATCATCGGTCTGCGCTGCACACCTGCCAACTGCCATCAATTGGTTGAAATGGCAGGGTGTTAAACAAACTTCCACAAACCCCCTTATTATTTACTCGAGGAGCCAAGCTGTTGGCGTTTTGATGTTTTGAAGTCAGGCTTCTTTGTGAAAAGATTGCCAATTTCTTTGGGAAATGTAACACTTTCTTTATGGAAGGAGGCTGGAAATTTCTTTAGGAATGATTAGATAGGCAAGGTAGTTGAAAGGAAACAGTGGGGAGACTTAGATAGATACAGATGAACAGAGTTGAAAGGGACCTTGTAGGTTATCAGGCCGGGGGCTCTCGAAATATCCAGCCCCTCGGAAACTGTGACTGTTGTGTATTTTAAAGTGTTGTTTTGTGTATTTATCCCCTTCCCTTGTTTATTGTAAGCCGCCTGGAGTCCTTCGGGAGTGCATACAAGATCAATAAACTCAACTCAACTATCTAGTCCAACCCCCTGCCCAATCAGACCCTACATCATTTTTTACAGATGGTAGTCCATTCTATTCCTGGAAGCTTCCAGTGATGAAGCTCCCACAACTTCCACAGGCCAGCTGTTCCTTTGGTTGATTGTTCTCACCATCAGAAAATATCTCCTCATTTCCAGGTTGAATCTCTCCTTGTTCAGTCCATCCATTGTTCCTTGTCTGGCCTTCAGGTGCTTTGGAAAATAGCTTGGCTCCCTCTTCTTTGTGGCAGCCCCTGAGATATTGGAAGACTGCTATCCTGTCTCCCCTGGTCCTTCTCATCACTAGCCATGCCCAGTTCCTGCAAACGTTCTTCATGTTTTAGCCTCCAGTTCCCTAATCATCCTGGTTGAGGGCCAAGGTGGCGCAGTGGTTAAATGCAGCACTGCAGGCTACTTCAGCTGACTGCAGTTCTGCAGTTCAGCTGTTCAAATCCCACCGGCTCAGGGTTGACTCAGCCTTCCACCCTTCCGAGGTGGGTGAAATGAGGACCCAGACTGTGGGGGCGATATGCTGACTCTGTAAATCGCTTAGAGAGGGCTGAAAGCCCTATGAAGCGGTATATAAGTCTAACTGCTATTGCTATTGCTATTGATTGCTCTTCTCTGCACTTTTTCTAGAGCAGTGATGGTGAGTCTTTTAGGTACTGAGTGCAGCCAAACAGCAAGGTTTGGGCGCATGTGTGCATGCACCGCTCACATGAGCCTGCGCCTGCCCAAACTGCAAGTTGTGGGTGCATGCACATGTGTGTTCTGTGCATGTGCCGTAGAGACCTGAAGACCAGCTGGATGATGGGAAGTGCATGCGCAAGCGCAGCAGAAATCCAAAACAGAGCTGGGGCAATGTCACACATGCCCACAGATGTGCCACCTCTGGCAGGCATGCCATAGGTTCGCCACCACTGTCCTAGAGTCTCAACATATTTTGCATAGTGTGGTGACCAGAACTAGATGCCGTATTCTAAGTATGGTGTTACTAAGGCTTTATAGAGTGGTATTAGTATCTCACTTGATCTTGATTGTATCTGTTAATGCAATTTAGGATTGCATTGGCTTTTTTGGCTGCCAAATTAGAGCCAAGGTGGCGCAGTGGTTAAATGCAGCACTGCAGGCTACTGCTAGATCAGCAGTTCAGCGGTTCAAATCTCACCGGCTCAGGGTTGACTCAGCCTTCCATCCTTCCGAGGTGGGTAAAATGAGGACCCAGATTGTTGGGGGCAATATGCTGACTCTCTGTAAACCGCTTAGAGAGGCCTGAAAGGCCTATGAAGCGGTATATAAGTCTACTGCTATTGCTATTGCTGCCACCGCACACTGTTAGCTCATATTTAATTGGTTGCCCGGTAAGACTCCAATATTCCTCTTTTACTTCTTTTTCTTCTCTCAGGATGACACTGATAAAAACTGGCAGCAAAATTAGCACCCCTCTTTTTAATGAACAGCCTGCAGGAATTTGGGTTGAGAGTCTGCCTGATCTCGCACACCTGTTTCGAGTTAGAAGGCAGCTAGTTTGTGTAGTGGGTAAGGCAACAGACTATAAAGTGGAAAACTGAGTTTTAATTTGCCTTGGGCATGAAACCAGCTGCTTGACCTTGGCCAGTCGCTCTCTCCCAGCCCTAGGGAGAAGGGAATGGCAAACCACTTCCAAAAGTCTTGCCAAGGACATTGTCAGTCAGTCGGCATGTGTCATCATACATAATAAAGCCAAGTTGATCATTTTATTTTTTTCTCCCTCTCCCTCTGATATATCATTGCCCGTGACCTGACAAATGCATGCACGACAAAAGCGTGGTGACAAAACCGCGGTGCCAAAAACCGCGACATCATAAATGCAGCCACAACAAAGCGCTGACAAAACCGCGCCCACAAAAGCGCGATTTCAGTTAAGGTAAGGGTTACGTTCAGGGTAAGGTTTAGGGTTAGGTTTAGGGTTAGGTTTAGGGTTAGGTTTAGGGTTAGGTTTAGGGTTAGGGTTAGGGTTAGGTTTAGAGTCAGGTTTAGGGTTAGGTTTAGGGTTAGGGTTAGGTTTAGGGTTAGGGTTAGGGTTAGGGTTAGGGTTAGGGTCAGGTTTAGGGTTAGGTTTAGGGTTAGGGTTAGTGTTAGGGTTAGGGTTAGGTTTAGGATTAGGGTTAGGGTTAGGGTTAGGGTTAGGGTTAGAGTCAGGTTTAGAACTCACAGTTATTACTTGTTTGTTGAAGGCATGCTTTTGTTGGTGCGCTGTTGTCAGTGCGCTTCTGCGCTCATTTGTCGGCGCAATTTAGAACTCACAGTTTTCTCGCCGCGGTTTTGTCGGTCGCGCTTTTGTCAAGCGTGCATTTGTCGGTGAACCATCATTGCCAATGCATGATTCAAGGCCTTTGATAATACCCTCTTCCCCCCAAAGAACACAATGATACAAATTGGACTTTGCTAGTTGGTAGCACCTAGCTCACCTCAGCTGATCTCACTAAAGCAGAGTTGAACTTCCATGAAAAGCTAAATTTTAGGACTGTATGCTAGACATAAGGAAAAAACAAACCAGAAACCCATTTGAAAGAAGGCATTGGGAAACCTACGCTATATCATCATCATCATCATCATCATCATCATCATCATCATCATCATCATCATCATCATATATTTTTGTTGCTAAATTAATCCACTGGTCATTATGTAAAAAATACGACTTACCTGTCCAAAAAGTCATGAGAGCACAAAGTTGAAAAAGTTACCAAAAATCAGAAGGTGAAGATCTTGTGGGACTTTCGAATACAGATGGATCGTCATTTGGGAAACAACACGCCAGATATCACGGATGTAGAGGGCCGAAGTGTTATTGACATTGCGGTACCAGGAGATACCAGAGTTGAAGAAAAAGAACTGGAAAAAAATCATGAAATACTGCGACTTGGCCATTGAAACTACCCAATTATGGGTGTAACAATGATGTGCATTTTCATCGGTAGCGCAATTTTTTGCAGTTCCACTGGTGTTATTGCAGGAAGCAGCAATTTGTTGATGTATCTTATAAAATTCTTGAAAATTGCTGCTTCCTGCAATAACACCAGTGGAACTGCAAAAAACTGTGCTACTCGGAACATCGTATATTTTAAGAAGGTACTTGGTTGATACCTAGAACACTGGCAGCAACCCATCTCAGTCATTAGCACCAATCAATGAGTTTCGTGTATTATTTTGCTGCACCCACTGATCAAGTGGTCGACTGTCTCGTCTTTCTCATTACAGAGGCGACATTTACTGTTGGTGGTAACATGTTGAATTTTTTCCTTCATGTAGTTTGTGGCTAAGGCTTGTTGTTGTTGTTGTTGTTGTTGTTATTATTATTATTATTATTATTCAAACTTAAACATCCTGATTTTACAAAAAAAAACCACCCTACTTGGAACAGCTTATATCCTCCGATGTTACCTTAACAGTTCCTAGGTCCTTAGTTAGGACTTGAACTGTTGAGCTACCAACCAGCCCCAAAGGCTGTGAATCTCACCAAAGATCATCTTCTTCTTCTCCTTCTCCTTCTCCTTCTCCTTCTCCTTCTCCTTCTCCTTCTCCTTCTCCTTCTTCTTCTCCTTCATCATCATCATCGTCATCATCATCATCATCATCACCATCACCATCATCATCATCATCATGTTAGAGTCCTTGTTATCAGATTTATTGGGGGGAAAGAAATTAAGTTAGAGAAATCATAACAATTAGACATGTTTACATTAGCGGTCAATTTATCATTGAGGACATTGGGATGGAACTTTCCTGATCCTCTTGCTGTTTTCTTCTTGAGCACTGATAATGTTACCTAGTTGGGCAATGAGACATCTACAAGCAAACAACCAAGCTCAGAGAGCACCAAGAACCTATCACTTCTTGATGAACTGGGGAGACACCAGCTTATTTTTCTGATAAAGGATGAATGAATATATGTTCTGTGCTTAAGAGGTCCAGAGCACAGGCTCAACAAGTCATCAAATACCTTTTGAAAAATACTTCATCTTGCTCTGAGTCATTGTTGTGGCCCACCAGTGGAGCTGGCAGCAGATTCGGACAGTGAGGAAATTGGGGAGGAACATGGGCCAGTCCTGCAGTCTGGGGAAGGCTCTGATGATGGCTCTGTGTTGGAGGCATAGAGGGGGCCAGAGCCGTATGCCAGTTATCAGCTGCCTTCAGAATCAGACATCAGTGAGGCAGACGAACAGCTGGAGCCTGTTCCCAGTGTGCACATGCACAGAGTTGCCAGACGAAGGGAACAGCTAAAGAACAGGGCTCGACTTGGGAGTAAGGCCACAGGTGGACGACGAATGGCCCTTCCCAGAGGAAATAAAACAGGAGCGAAAGGGGAGTGGAGTTTGCAGGAGACCATTAGTTCACTTAATTGGTTCATGACTCTCCAAGACTCCTTGCCAAGTCTTGCAGATATCAGCCTGTCAGCTCTCCAAGCCAGATAAGGTCTGGGACTATACATCCACCCTTGAAAGACTTTGCTTGATGTAAAGGAGCAGAATTCACAGTAACTTAATAAAAAGAGGCTTTTGTCGGGACAAGGAGTCTGCTTCGTAGTTTGGGGAAGCCAAGGTCAGAACAGACATAGGGTATTGCCTGATGGAAACTGGTCCTTCCCTAACACAGGGTGAAAAAAGAAAGGGGCCCAAGGAAAAGTTGTGTTACTGAAGGAGCTGTTATGTATTCTTAGTCCTAGAAAGAGATGTGCTGCTTTTGCCATTGTTATAATATTTTGCTGTGTAAGTTCAAGGAGGCAGTAAAATTGAAGGCTATGTTTGACCTTTTGCTAGGAAGGCAGCAGGCCATTCATTGGAAATAGACAATCTCTTTGCTGGTTATTACAGTATTCCTTCATCTTTCAAATTCAGCCATGAATTTGGATATTAAATCAGCATTAGAATTTGATTAATGTTTTGATTTCAGCGTTGAAGAAAGGAGGCCATTAATAATGGCTGGTTTTTAAAACCATAGGCTTTGACATTACATCTTAACTCCCAGACTGTGCAATTGTGTCTGTTGGCTTAGTTGATTTAAATCAACTAAGAGTTGGAAGGGACCTTAGAGGTCTTCTAGTCCAATCCCCAGCTCAGGCAGAAAACCTCATATAATTTCAAACAAATGGTTATCCAACCTCTTCTTTAAAAATCTCCAGTGTTAGAACACCGACATTGTCACAGTATTAAATACTTTTACTTCAATTAATACTTCAATTTCTTCATAGTGACTACCACTCAAATGAGATGGCCATGAAACTGCACAGCATTTCAATAAAACATTGGAAAATAAGACTTTCATTCCAGACCAAATGCTGTTTTACTTTTATTTAATAACTATCTGATAACCCAACATTGCCTGGGTATTTTTTTAGGGGGGGGGGGATGTCCAAACCAAATGTAATTTCTAATGTTTTGATTTTCTCCCTTACCAGAGGGAGCCCCCTTGTGGATTACTGTGAAGCTGTTACCATGGCAACTCCACTGCGCTGTGCAGTAGAACTCATTTTAAGGCAGTACAGTAGAAGGCATTTTAAGGCATAACAGGCTGCATCTTAACAGAACACCCCCCCCCCCCAAGGGAGAATAAGTCATCTGTGTACCAAGTTTGGTTGAAATTGCTTATCAAGAGCCAAATGTTTTCTGGTAGGAATTAAAGCGTGCAAAACCTCTTTTTTGGAAACTAGAAAGCAACAAGTCTCTAACAGAGAAACCCATTTGTTTCTGTCAATCATCTCCTCCAAATGTTGAAGCCATATTTCTTGCTTTCTCTTTGTCATATATACAAAGTGAAGTATTTCTTGGGAAATGCCCTTTCTCTGTTGGGAAATGTATATTTTTAGAATTGATTACTGATATTATCGGTGTAGATTCCCCAAGTAACTCAGTGTGGAAACTTAGAAAACTGTCTTGTTTACTAAGAAGATGGGAAAACAACGTGAGCCGGTCTAATTAGCAAAGTTCTAAAACGTGCCATCATTTTTGGACATTGGGTGGGCGAGACTGCAGAAATTTGTCACTGTACATCACAGCTATGGCAGCAAAATAAATTCATCTGCCTCAAGGAGGACTAAATAAATCTTTAACTAGAAGAGAGGATAAACTTATCAATATCTCTGTGATTAGGGATTCTTTTATTTTTATGGTAAAATTACCCTTATTCATCTAGGCTCTGTCAGGTTTGAGAGATTGAATTCATGGGGCCTGCACAGAAGAAAGAGAAGCTATATTTGGCTCTGGTGATTAAATGTAGAAGGAAATCTCTAGACTACGAACACCTGGAGTTTGCAGGAAGTGTTCCTTTAATAAGCAAAGATAATATTCCATGAGGGTTTAGAACATGAGTGTCCAACATTTCGGTTTGCCTAGATAGCTTTGAGGGAAGAGGAATTGTCTTGTGCTGCACATAGAGGTAGTCCTCAACTTGTAACCATTTGTTTATGACAGTTGGAAGTTACAACGGCCCTGTAAAAAGTGACTTATGACTGTTTTTCACACTTATGACCATTGAAGCATCCCCACTGTCATGTGATGAAAATGTGGACACTTGGCAACTGGCGTGTATTTACGATGGTCGCACTGTCCGGGGTCAAACGTCGAAGAGGGTTAAACCTGTGTTAGCCATAATTTGTTATCATGCCATACAGCGGGGCTACTTACTCCACCCATAGCTTTGTACAGAGCTGTATGTCTTCTTCTGATTGTGTGTTTTCTTACAGTACTTTATTTTATGACAAGTTTGGAAAAAAATGAAGCAAAATTTCCACCCCTGGAGGTTTTTAAGAAGAGATTTGTCAAGAATGGTGTAGGGTCTCCTCCCTGAGGAGGGGATTTGACTAGAAGACCTCAATGGTCCCTTCCAACTCTTGTTATTCTGCACTCTGATCTGGTCTACCTCCAAGGGCTGGCACTAATCTGATAAGGCTCCCTGCATTTTTCCTTCCCTCCCTGTTATGCTCCAGATCTAATTGCAAGACCTGTGATAATTCCAAAAGGGATTTATTTTCTCTCTTTAGTATACTCCCTTCATGTTTATTACATATATGTCTGCTTACAAGCAGTGAACAGATATGAAATATTAAGAATGTTTGCCACAGTAGAGGTTTGATTTTAGTCCCCTCCCCGACCCCCAGATTTTGAAGAACATGAAATTGTTAAGCTTTAATCTTTTATTACTTGAGCATTGTATTGCCTGATTCCGATTGGAGTTAAACAACATATTTGGGGGGGGGGGGGGAATTCAGCCACAGCAGGCTATTCTATTATTATCATTTGCTGTTATTGTTACATACATGAAGAAATCATTGTGTTTGAAACAGAAATGGAGGCCGTGATCTTCAATCCCTCCTCACCTCTTCTTTCCATCCATGGTTTGCTTTCCTTGTGTTTCTACAATTGTTTCATTGCCAACAGCAAAGGAATAATTGTTGTGCAAGGCAGTGAATGAGGGGGGTGGGAAAATCTGTAAATGGAGAGATGCTATCAAAGAGTTGTGTAAAGGTAAACCTAAAGCCCTAAAGCCATGTTTGACCCTAGGAGGTAGCTCTCATCTCCATTTCTAAGCCAAGGAATACAGTGTTGTCTGAAGACACTTCCGTGGTCATGTGGCCGGCATGACTATATGCTGAGGTGCACTGAATCCTATCACCTTCCCACAGTGGTACCTATTAATCTACTTGCATTTGCATGCTTTCAAAGTGATTGTTGTGGCCCGCCAAAGAAGCTGGTGGCAGACTCAGACAGTGAGGAGGTTGGAGAGGAACATGGGCCAGTCCTGGAGTCTGGGGAAAGCTCTGATAAGTGCCCTGCATCAGAGGCAGAGATGGGGTCAGTTATCAGCTGCTTTCAGAGTCGGAGATCAGTGGGGCAGAAGAACATCTGGAGCTTGTTTCTGATGTGCGCATGTGCAGAGCTTCCAGAATAAGGGAACAGTTAAGGAACAAGGGCCAACTCGGGAGTAAAGGCATAGGTTGATGGTGAATGGCCCCTCCCATAGGGAATAAAGAAGAGCGAAAGGGGAGGGGAGTTTGTAGGAGACAATAAGTTTGCTTAATTAGTGTGAAGATTTGTTCGCGACTCTCAGAGACTCCTTGCCAAGTATTTTCTTTTACAGCGTTGTGTTTGGAAGATATCAGCCTGGCAGCTCTCCAAGCCTGTTAGGGCTTATGCTTGTAAATTCACCCTTGAAAGACTGTTTGCTGGGACTTTGCTGGATGTGAATGAGAGGAATTCAACATTAGCTTAATAAAAAGGGGTTTTGTCAGGACAAGGAGTCTGCTTCGTGATTTTATGCTAGGTGGGCAGGAGCCGAGGCCAGTATTGGGTGCTCACTCCATCGCACAGTGTCAGTGAACCTGGATTGTCAACTTTCCAGCTCTGGGTCTTTAACCACTGAGCCATCATGCCCCCTTAAAATGGAGAGATGCTATCAAAGAGATCTATATCCTTATGGCATCTGCTCATCCCCAAAGAACTTGGAATAACACTTGCACTTTTTTCTCCAGACATCCAAAGCTCCTTTTCTGCTTTAAGTGACAGCACCGGTATTAACCGTCCCTGCCTTATCTTGTAGATGTACAGAGTAGGGATCATCAGGGCCTTCAGTGATGATGAAATGACTTTTCCACCCTGTTACACGAAGATGCTAAAAAATATTGAAACACTCCTCTCAAATCCTGGCTTCATTGCTTTGATTGAAATACTAAAAAAACACCTTTCCCTTCTTGATTAGCCCAGTATCAATATTGCATCTGCTTTGTTGATGTATTATTCAGACATCTATCCAGTTGTACTTATCTCAGATCTTTATTCTCTTTTTATGCGTATGGTTAAGTGTTTTTGTTCTTTGACTGTGAATACAAATGACAATAGCAGTTCTGGTGTTGAGTCTGAAATCTAGCATTATATATTCTGAAATTTTCTTGGCCTGGTACTCTCAATTAAAAGAATTTGGCTGGAACCATTGATTTAAAACCAGGTTCCTGGGAAAGAGGAATGGTGTGGCCTGCCATCAGAGCTGGCAGCAGATTCGGAAAGTGAGGGGGTTGGGGAGGAACATGGGGCAGTCCTGCAGTCTGGGGAAGGCTCTGATAAGGGCTCTGGGTTGGAGGCAGAGAGGGGGGCAGAACTGTAAGCCAGTGATCAGCTTCCATCAGAGTCAGACATCAGTGAGGCAGACAAACAGCTGGAGCCTGTTCCCAGTATGCGCATGCGCAGAGTTGCCAGATGAAGGGAACAGCTAAAGAACAGGGGTTGACTTGGGAATAAGGCCACAGGTGGATGATGAATGGTCCTTCCCAGAGGAAATAAAAGAGGAGTGAAAGGGGATTGGAGTTTGCAGGAGACAATTAGTTCGCTTAATTGGTTTGCCAAGTTTTGCAGATATCGGCCTGTCAACTCTCCAAACCAGAGAAGGTCTGTGACTGTAAATACTCCCTTGAAAGACTTTGCTGGATGGGAATGGGCAGAATTCACAGGAAATTAATAAAAGGTTTTTTTTTGTCGGGACAAGGAGTTTGCTTCATGCTCTCAGGAAGCCTTGGTCAGGACAGCAATTCCTCTTCTGCTCTATCCAAATTTCAGCAATGAGTGAACATCTGTCCATTGAAGAAGAGGTGGTAACCGCATAATGTTGGCTACAATTCTAGGAGAAGCAATCCAGTTTGGAATTCAGATAATATGAGGGCTGAGATCTTAGGGAAGACTTTGGAGGTTTGGTATTTTGCGTGCATTACTCAACTAGGTGTCCTCATCACCTGTGATGTAATTCAACTCTGAACTACATTTATTCTCTTCCGTTGGAACAAATTGCTTTTGCTCTTTATGGACACCATGATGCAGATGGATTAAACCAGCTTGGATGAGTCTCAAACTAACAAGAAATAATTAGTCCAGTTGCCATGACTCAACATTCAGACACTTTACCTGGATGTCTAAGAATCTTCATCAGCATGGATTGAAGCACTTCATTTGGAAGGAATGTGTCTTTTATTCATGTTTCTGGGATTTTATACCAGTACCATTAAAGACCTATATCTTTTCTCTATAAAAACCTAAGTAATGAAGTAGAATATTTGTAGCTCAAGGCTGAAATGAGGGGTTCTTGGTGCTTTCTGTTTCCTCACAGATGTTTCATTACCATAACTAGATAATATCATCAGTGCTAGTTAGGAGTGCTGTTTGCTGTCAGTTTATACTCTGATGTCTTGCCTGTTTGTGTGGACAGGGGTGGTCTTAGATCAGAGGTGGGTTCCTACCAGTTCGCACCTATTCGGTAAAACCAGTTTGTCAAATCTACCGAACCGGTTAGAAGAGGTTCCACCAGTGGACCCGTAAAGCAGGCCACACCTACAGAAGGGGTTCCAAATTTTTTGGAAACCCACCACTGGTCCTTGGATATGATTATTCTACACTATCATGCTCATATTTATAAAACTCAGTGCCTCTGTGAAAGGTAAGGATGACTACTGCATTTGTGGTGCAATCAGAACATTGCCTGTGCTGAAGTTGTTTTAACGCAAACCAAAGATGCCTTTCAAAAAACAAGTTTACATCATATTCTTATGCATGCCAGTGCTGTGTGTGAGGTAATTTAAGGTGGTTCTGACAAGTCTCGTCGGCATCTTCATATCCGGTCACATGGGCGGCAGGCCACTCCCATCCGGTCACATGGGCAGCAAGTCACTCCCACTATAGAGGCTACACCCACAGAGTAGGTTCAAACAATTTTTGAAACCCACCACTGTCTTAGATATACTTTGGTTGGGTTGCTTGCTGTTGGCTTCTTTGGCAGTTTCTTGATTGGGGTATTGTTTACTTGATTGCTGGTCTGAAGTTAATCTTGGAGTTAATCTATGATGATCTGAGTGCTGGTTAATGGTGAAGATGTTTTGGAGTAAATAATTTCTACTGCTAAACACAGAGTCTACCTATTCAGGTAAGCAAGTGTAAAAAAATAATCCTTGTGCTCATAGAGAATCTCTGTGGACAAGAGATGTTTAGAAAAAGAGGCAGATACCCACATCAACTTGGTCTCCCAGTATTTCGTGCCAAATCATTTTGCTGCCTTTGCTAAATGTCTGCCATTCCCATTTGGTTTTCCAAAAGCATACATTCCAGGTCAATGGATTATCATCCTAGGAAAATGTTGCCATCCCAGTAATTCACTATGCATTAAGGGAAACTGTTTTCAAACACAGCTGGGCTTGTATTTTTCTTGAAGCCTCCTGTTGTCTCTCGCTCTACCCCACAATTCTTCATTGTCCAGAATTTTGCACACTATCCTCGTTAGGGCGTTCTCATCAATTAACTTGGCTCTCCACATTTTCGTGGGTGCATTTTTCTCTTTATCTTACAACAAAATTATGCTGATACATGCAGAAAATGCATTTTTGGCCCACAGGCACAGGGTATTCTTCACGTCCCAGACCTAGTTATAGAATGATGAGTGGGGGAGAAATTTCCAGTAATGAGGGCAACTTTGCCAAAGAGGTTTTGTTTCATGGGACACTACCCACAGCACAGTCTTTGTCTAATCAATAGTCAAAAACTCAATGTACGGATAAATATAGCAATTCAAGCATTGTCTTAGAAAATGTTAAGAGCTGAGCTATATTTGGAATATTTCATTCAGTTTTAGTTGCCACAATGTAAAAAGATGTGGAGACTCTAGAAAGAGTGCAGAGAAGAGCAACAAAGATGATTAGGGGACTGGAGACTAAAACATATGAAGAATGGTTGCAGGAACTGGGTGTCAGCATTCCAAATATCATCCAGAGTCCAAGGCAGAGCTTTCCTCTAAGTTCCAATTTATTTAGAGAGACATGTTGGCACATCTGTGGAAACCCGAATCTGAAAGTTTCCCGGTTATCCCACCCAGTTGAAAGTTCATGATCTTGCCCCCACACCCACAAGTCCATCACATGGTCCAATCTTCCACTGCCATGCTGGCAGTTCCACCCATCCAGTTCTGGTCAGGCTCAGAGGCGTAGAGACCAAAATATGACCTTGGCTTTTTAGAAATGAATTTCTTTTGATAACAACACATTCTACTCCTTACTATTCCCCCTCCCAATTCCCCACTAATGAAAAAGCACAGTAGAAAAGAATATTAGTGTGGCAGCCCAAAGATCCTAAAAGGAACTGGCTGCACCCCTGACACTGGGTATGTCTAGTTTAATGAAAAGAAGGACTAGGGGAGACATGATAGCAGTCTTCCGATATCTCAGTGGCTGCCCACAAAGAAGTCAAGCTATTCTCCAAAGCATCCGAGGGCAGGACAAGAAGCAATGGGTGGAAACTCATCAAGGAGAAAAGCAACTTAGAACTAAGGAGAAATTTCCTGACAGATAGAACAATTAATCAGTGGAACAACTTGCTTCCAGAAGTTGTGAATGCTCCAACACTGGAAGTTTATAAGAAGATGTTGAATGACCATTTGTCTGAAGTGGTGTAGGGTTTCCTGCCTAAGCAGGGGGTTGGACTAGAAGACCTCTAAGGTCTCTTCCAGGTCTGTTATTCTATTCTATTCTACAGCGGTGGGATACAAGGCAAGAACAAGAACAAGGCAAAATATAAGATAGATACAAGACATACGATATAAGAAATGAAATTCTGGCACCGTTTCCCAAAAGAAAATAAATCAAAAGGTTGAAAAACCATCCAAGCTAATAACTATATCAGGGACAGAATGCTTTAACCAAGTTTCTGTTGCAATGATGAATAGCAGTTTCTCAGTCCCCAGTTTGTTATTACCATAACTCTAGCTTTGTGTAATCCATTTTAGGCTCTAAGATGCACATTACATTGCATTGGCATCCTTCTGTCTCAAAAGACTGTGGTATTGTGCTCTGGAAAGAGGTCAAAGCTGAAGTATCCTCTCCAGAGCACAAGGCCTGGATAGAGTAATAAGGAGGATAGACTGTTACCCAAGCAGCGGATCCCCTCTTCTTTGTGGCAGCCTCTGAGATATAGGAACACTGCTATCATGTGTCCTCTAGTCCTTCTTTTCATCAAAGTAGACATACCCAATTCCAGCAACCGTTCTATACATGTTTTAGCCTCCAGTCCCCTCATCATCTTTGTTGCTCTTCTCTGCACACTTTCTAGAATCTCAGCATCTTTTGTATATTGTGGCACCCAAAACTGGATGCAGTATTCCAAGCATGGCCTTACCAAGGCATTATAAAGTGGTATTAACTTAATAAATCCTCTGAGCGGGACCATAACTTAGCCGAAGAGTCTATAACTCAGAGGCACAATATCCAACCCTCCTTCCACACATTTTCAATTGGTTCAACATCTTTCCAAATCTGACATCTTTAGTTCTAATGCTAAATTATGCTTCTGGATAAGGACGATTAGGGTTTCGGAGCTTCATCAGTGCTGTCACATTAAAGCAGTCTCCTCTCATTTCAGCTTAAAACTCGTATCCTCCAACGAGTGGGATTTGTAGTAGTTTTTTCTCCTACAAGTATCTAATCAGTAGAGCTAATACTGGTTGGAAAAGGTATTCGGGCACTAAGTCAAACAGGGCTTTTTAGACCAAAATCAGCTCCTTAAATTGGTTTTTTTTAAAAAAAAAATAGGATTAATTTACTGTATTTTTTAGAGTACAAGATGCACCTTTTTCACTCCTTAGGGAGCGTGGAAATGTTGGTGCATCTTATATACCAAATACAGCTGTTTTTGGCCTTGCAAAGTCCTGCCCCTGCATACCATTTTTGTGAAAAATAGGCAGAAAATGGGCCGTTTTTCGCAAAAACAGGGATTTTTTTCCTTCCCCCACCCCCCAAAACCACTCTGCAGGCTTCAGCAGGGCTGGGGTAGGGAAAAATGCCCCAGTTTTGGCAAAAAAAAAAAACAGGGACATTTTTGCCTTGCCCCAGCCCTGCTGAACCCTGCAGTGTTCCTGGGGGCCAGGGAGGACCAAACCTATTTTTTCCTGACTTACCTCTTTGAAATCTTGGTGCGTCTTATACACCAGTGCGTGTTATAGTCCGAAAAAATATGGTCTTTATTAGAATTAGACTTTATTTATCTTTTAATATACATGTATAGATACATAGATACAGTGGTAAGATGGGAGGCCGAGAAATTTTAATAAATGAATACATAATCATAGTATAAAATTCAAATAAAAATAAAGGTAGCAGAGAAACAGGAAAGGGAAAGAAAGAGAAATATAGTTGTTAGGGGTATCTCCATTGGGAGACAGAAAGTAGCGCAACAGAATGTACAGCTAGAGAGAAAGAATGTTGCTAGTAGAAAAACACACCAATAGAGTTTCAGACACTGCTAGTAAAAGCAAGTAGCTTTACTACTGATAATTGCTTCACAAGCAGTGATAGTAGACAGTAGATATTAGTCCAAACACAATTGAAAGAACAAACAATAGCTTACAGTCGCAGTTCACATTCCATGCATCAAGTCATCAAGCATAGGATAAGCAGAGAGAGAGAGTGAGCTCTCTTGACTCCTTATAGTAAAGTTAATTACAGCTGTTAAGTACATCCACTCATTTAAAGCAACAACAACCATTTGTTGTTGTATATAGATATATTGCTGTTCTGACCCCCACCCACACACCTTGTCCGTTCAAAAACGAAAGCCAGACAGAACTTCAAAGGAATGTTTTTATCAGTCCCGGCTCTTTCTGGCTGTGAGCCCAAAATAAACACAGATAAATGCTCTGGCAAAAGTCCTATAACTCATAAACTACAGCAAAACAGGATTATATAAATCAAATCACTTATCCAAGTGCTTTTTCTCGATGGTTGCAAACAAACAGAAAACTTGACTAGAACAGCAACGGAACACAATCGAATGTTGACTTCTGCAACTAGGGCGTGGCAATATCACTCTTTTATCCTCAGGAGGAGATCCTAATGAGCCACAACTGCTCGTTATCCTCTCCTGTGAGTCGGTCAGCCCTTCTCCTGCGTGCATCCCAAAACAACTCACAGGAGGTTTCTGCCGAGTCACAACATATTGCCTACCCAACACTAGGGGTATACTCCCAACAATAGTTAAAGAAGGGAAAGAAAAAAAGACATTGACTTTCAACTGTTTTCAGTGCAGTAAAATAAAAAAAATAATAATCTTGGTACACGACATCACCTCAACGTTATACTGTATCAACTTTACAAATCTTACAAATTTCTATAACTAAGAACTAAATCAGCAAAAAAGAAATTGCTGTTTCCAGGGTGGCCCTGTGGCCAGATCTAAGCACCCTGCGTCTTGGATGCGGCCTCTCTTTGAGTTTGACATCCTTGATCTAATCAGCAAAATCAAACACACACACACACACACACACAGACACCAAATTGCAAGAATTTTCCAAGGCCGCTTATGTATTGTGGCTTCAGCATGACAAGCAAAGATGCTATAATAGCCCTGTTTGGTTTTCGCCCACCCCTTTCTTTTTAATTCTTTGCTTCTTCTCCAAGGGGTTTATTAAGGATTTCTGGGTCTCGTTAACCAAGCAAATGAGGTCAAGCATTGTTGATGTCTCCTTTGTTTTACAAATAAGAGGCTGCCTGGGTTTTGAAATGAAAATAGCTCCCTGAGGGTCAAAGTTGCCAAACTTTCATTTCTTCTGCCTCTCTCTTTCCAGTCAGCCTTGCCCAGGTTTTCTTTTAGCGCCTTGTGAAAAAAAAATCTGCATTTTTTTTGCACTCTAAAACGTGGCTTATTCTGGGCCACGTAACAGATAACAGATTGACAGAGTTGGAAGGGATCTTGTAGGTCATCTACTCCAACCCCCCACCCAAGCAGGAGACCCTACACCGTTTCTGACATATGGCTGTCCAGTCTCTTCTTGAAAGCTTTCAGTAATGAAACTCCCACAACTTCTGAAGGCAACTCCTGTCCCATCGGTTGATTGTTCCTCCTGTCAGAAAATTTCTCCTTATTTCTAGGTTGAATCTCTCCTGAATCAGTTTCCATTAATTATTCCTTGTCTGGCCTTTGGGTGCCTTGCCCCCCCGCTTCCACTATGTGGCAGCCCTTTAAATATTGGAAAACTGCTATCATGTCTCCCCTGGTTCTTCTCCTCACTAGACTAGCCATGCCCAGTTCCTGCAACCGTTCCTCATATGTTTTAGCTTCCAATCCCCTCATCATCCTGGTTGCTCTTCTTTGCACTCTTTCTAGGCCAGTTGTCTGCAAAGACCCATGTTTTGGTGCTCTCTCTAGAGATCTCTCTTCGTTCTTTTCTTTTCCTGCTTCCCACATTATTCTAAAAATAGCTCCTTAGAGCCATTCTCGTGATGTTTTTTTTATCTTCCATGTCATGTTAATTCCACAAATTAATGTCAAAAATTGTAGTGAGTCCGCTAATTGTAGTAAAGGTCCAACTTCTTTATCACACAAATTTTTAAGCTTAACCAAAGGATGCAGAGTGTCCAAAATCATCCTTAGTTTTAGGTATGTTTATATGTCTGTAAAGTCTCTATCTATCTATCTATCTATCTATCTATCTATCTATCTATCTATCTATCTATCTATCTATCTATCTATTTCCTAGCAGCTAAACCTACCAGTTTATTTATCCTTTATAATATCCTAACAAGTGTGTGTGTGTGTGTGTTAATCCCATTTGGTTTTTTTTTATTTTATGAATAACTTCATAAAATAAAGAGAATTACAGAATGACAGAGTTGGAAGGGACCTTGGATGTGTGTATGTGTGTGGGTGGGTGATCAGGCTATGCAGGAGAAATTCACTTCACAATCCATTGGCTCAGTGGTGGTCGGTGATTGAAACACATAAGGGAATATTGCTCCCGCCACCTTGAGTCTGGAAGCAGTTCCCTAGGTGGAAGAAGGCGTAGACATTTTGGTGAGGTACTGACATTTAGTACTGTAAGGAGCCCCAGACCGTTCCTGAGTGAAGGAGTGGAACATCTGCCAGTTTGAAATGATGTAACAGAATGTGAGGCAACTGGCAGTTGGAACAGAGTTCTTTTTAGGTGGGGAGGGGGAGTAGAATGTCTAACACCTTAGCATCAGAGCATGTTAATATAAGGCAACTGGCAGTTGGAATGGAGTTCTTTTCCAGTGGGGAGGAGGAGTAGAACTCCTTAGCATTTGAGCATGTTAATTACTGTATAAGAAATACTAATGATCTGATGGTCATTTTGAAAAATCTTTTCTTAGTGAGCATCTAGAAGCCAAGAGGAACATGTGTGCTAAATTTCAAGTTTGTAGGCTTTATGGTTCTGGAGATTTCGTGATGAGTGAGTAGTAGTTGGCTTTTATATAGATAAATATTAGAGAGAGAGGGAGGGAGGGAGAGAGAGAGAAAGAGAGAGAGAGATATATGGATGATAGATAGACAGACAGACATATATATTTTTAAGAAAGGGCGTTTTATCACATCTCCTTTTTTCCTTTTTTTCTGCAGCATTCTTCTGTGAGATGTATGAGACACTTAAAACTCCTTTTTTTATGTCTGCAAGAGGATGTCTTTTTGTAACGAAAAAGGGGAGCCTTGCTCATTATGAATCCATTCTCTCCATAATAATTGTAACCGGGGTATTAGGAACGCGCTCCTTTATTTCATCCGTAGGACAACTTGAGTTCTGAACGGCTGGCTGAGATGCTGCGCCCTCTCATCCAGGTTGAGTGGAGCTTTTGCACATTTATCATACATATCAGTGCCATTATCGCCTGGAGGGTTTTGAGAGCAAAAACCAACTGAGCAGCACCAGAAGCCTGATAGCTTTGGAAAACACTGAACAGAGAAGCAAAAAGAAAAAAAAAAGAAGAAAAAAAGAGGCAAAGGCTGTGTAGCTTGCATAATGGAATAATTGCTGTGCTGTTAGATGCAGGTTAAGTCCCAAAAGGACAACCACCGAAGGGCAGGTTCCAGATACTGTTTTAAAAAAAACAGTATCTAGTCATTTCCTTCCCTACCAAAACAGGACTACAGGTAGCCCTCGACTTATGGCCACAATCGAGCCCAACATTTCTGCTGCTAAGCCAGACGGTTGTTAAATGAGCTTTGGCCCATTTCATGATCTTTTTGTTGTTGTTGTTGTTGTTTTCCCCAGAGCTGTTAAGTGAATCACTGCAGTTATTAGTAGCCCGGTTGTAAGGTGAATCTGGCTTCCCCATTATTGACTTGGTTTGTTAGAAAGTCATAAATGGGCAACCGTCATAAATGGGAGCCAGTTGCCAAGAATGGGAATTTTGATCACATGACCACAGAGATGCTGCAATGGTTGTGTGCAAAACAATGGCAATAGCAATAGCAATAGCAGTTAGACTTATATACCGCTTCATAGGGCTTTCAGCCCTCTCTAAGCGGTTTACAGAGTCAACTGCCTGTCACTTTTTCAATGCAGTTGTAACTATGATTGGTCACTAAACAAATGGTTGTTAAGTCCAGAGCTACCTGTAAATTAATTTATTTATGAACATTCATTTAAATTCTCATTCATTTATTCATTTAAAGAACTTACATAGCTGCTGCCTATCTCATGCAATGATCCGAACACTCACAGTAACATACAGTATCTACCATATCTTTCGGAGTATAAGATGCACATTTTCCCCTCAAAAAAGAGGGTGAAAATCTGGGTGCATCTTATACACTGAATACAACATTTTTGGCCTCCCCAAACCCCACCTCCTTCACCAAAATGACAGTGTATAGCCTTTAGGAGGCTTCCAGAGTGCTCCTAGGGGCTGGGGAGGGCACAAATGAGTGAAAAGCAGGTCATTTTTTTTTGCTCATTTTTTGCCCCCCCCCCGCGCCCTCAGGAGCACTCTATAAGTTTCCTAAAGGCTATGCATGCCCCTTTTTTTTTGACAAAAAACGGGCACATGTTTGCAAAAACACAGGCTGTTTTTTGCTCGTTTTTGCCCCCGCAGCCCCCAGGAGCACTCTATAAGCCTCCTAAAGGCTATGCATGCCCCTTTTTTTTGACAAAAACTCGGCCTGTTTTCGTGAAAAATTGGTTGCTTTTGGGAGGTCCGCAGTGCAAAAACTTTTTTTTTTAATTTGCCTCTTCAAAATCTTGGTGCATCTTATACTCCGAAAAATACAGAATCAATCTATCTATCTATCTATCTATCTATCTATCTATCTATCTATCTATCTATCTATCTATCTATCTATCTATCTATCTATCTATCTATCTATGTATCATTCTGTCTGTCTGTCTGTCTGTCTGTCTGTCTGTCTGTCTGTCTGTCTGTCTGTCTATCTATCTATCTATCTATCTATCTATCTATCTATCTATCTATCTATCTATCTATCAACTCTCTCTCTCTCCATCCAATCTCTCTCTCTCTCTCCCTCCCCGCACCAACTCTCCACAATTGAGCCCAAAATTGTCACCAAGAACATAATTAAACTTCACCAAAAACCAGTTTTAGACCAAAACTCAGAAAGGGTATGTAAACTCGAGTTTGAATGTCAATCTTTCTAGCTAGCCAAGATGCCTTGCTGAATGTCACTCATTTTGGTTCCTTGTCATTCAAAGCTTCTTTCCGGCAGCTCTGCTTTGTTATTCAATTATTTCTCCAAAGTTGCATCCCGGCTGGAAGAACTCAAGTGTAAAAAGCTTAAAACAACCCTTCCCCTTTAAGAAAGTCAAGTCCCAGCAAAGGGGAAAAAAAAAAAAACCTCTGGAGAAGCTCCAAGGGGTAAGTCTAGGCATACTGCCAATAATGTAATAAGGGTTAACAGAGAGACAGTTTCTGTAAGCAGGGCAACAAAGATTAGGTTAGAAACAACACAGAATGTTTCCTTCCTGCCTTCCTTACAGGATTAGCCCTGTAAAGTGGGGGGGGGGAGAATAAAAGGAGATTTCTTCCAACAAACAGTTCTCCGAACTGCTTAGAAAATTAACAAGAGGTCCTAGGGAAGGGGCTAGAATGGGTAGAATCCCACCACTGGGTGCAACTAATGTAACATTTGCCTCGTTTAGCAATAGAAATGTTGGTCACAACTGTGATTTTAAATTAAGGGATATATCCTTTGCCCCGAGGCCCTGTACTCCGGACTTGTTTTGCTACTTTTTATTTGGCCTAATGTGCATTTCCAGTCTTAGAACATGTGGAGTCCGGGCCACGCACCCTGCCTGAATTGTTAAGGAAGCGGTATCTTTTTCCAGGCTCAGGCATATGGAAGGAGCTGAGGGCAGTTCCTTTTATATTGAATTTCAGCACCAAATGTGGTATAAATAGAGTGTCATTGGACACACAGCTGTCATTGGAATAATTTCCTAAGGACTTCATAGCAGTTTTTCCTACAATAAATCTCTCATCTGAGGCTTCATGCACTGGAATCTATCTATCTATATAAAAATGGCTCTGTGTGTGTGTGTGTGTGTGTGTGTGTGTGTGTGTGTGTGTGTGTGTGTGTGTGTGTTCCAGCATAACTTTGGAATGCCTTGAGCAATAGCAAACTTGGTACACAAATGAATTACTTTCTGGAAAAAAACACTGTGTGGGTAAGACACCCCTAACATCCCTTGGGGTGTGTTCTGTTAAGATACAGCCTGTTGTGTCTTAAAATGGCTTCTACTGTACTGCCTTAAAATGGATTATACTGTACAGTGCAGTGGACTGTCCATGGTAATGGCTTCACAGTACAAGGTGGCTCCCTCTGGTAAGGGGGGAAATCCAATATTAGAAACTATGGTATTGGATCTGGGTACTTGAGAGACCGCCTACTGCCAATTACCTCCACTAGGCCAATAAGATCCCATAGATTAGGCCTCCTCCGAATCCCATCAGCCGGTCAATGTCGACTGGCAACTACCTGGAGGAGAGCCTTCTCGGTGGTTGCTCCGACCCTATGGAACGAACTCCCCGTGGAGATTCGTACCCTCACCACCCTCCAGACCTTCTGCATAGCCTTAAAAACCTTGCTGTCCCAACAGGCCTGGGGCTAAAGACTTCAACCCCACCCGAATAGTATGACTGTTGCACTTTTTAATGATGTATCGTCTTTATGTGTGTATCTTGTTTTGTTCTTCCCTCCCTCTGGATTGTGAGCTGCCCTGAGTCCCCTCAGGGAAAAGGGCGGCATATAGATAAAGTTAAATCCTAAATCCTAAATCCTACTATGTTCGATCCGGACATTTTCTTCCTATAAATAAATACCGGGGAGACGCCAGGTTTTTGGCTAGTAAATATAAAAAATTCCCTTCTCAGCCCTATGGGTGGTATGTACCTCTCTCAATCTGGAGTTCTCTACCAGAGCTCTCAGAGTTTGAGAGTTCTGTGCAGGATCTTAGCTCTTCCTAGGACTGGATCCTTCTGGTCAGAGAAATCTGATGTCATTCCTGGGATCTGTTGGAGCTACTCTCTCAGCTTAGGTATCCCAGTCTTCAGTGCTACTGCTGCCACTTTGGCCTTGATGTTCCATATCCTGTCCAGTTCCTACTTCAGGCCGTAGTAATTCTCCAGTTTCTCATATTCCTTCTTCCTGATGTTGCTATCACTTGGCACCTCTATATCTATCATCACTGCTGCCTTCTCTTTGTTTAAATATATAGAGAGTAAGATCTTCTTCTGCAAGAACTGGAAGTCTTGACTCTGCCATTTGGCCTGGGGACCAAATGGGGAAGTTCCACATTGAAGACCACTGGATTGATGGTGGACTCCACTTGGCCCTTGCTCTCTGCTCTCCACCCATCCATCTTTTTTGGTTATTGTATTTATATAGTATTCTCACGGTGTTCTGGTGTCACCAGAGCCATACTGGTGCTGTGGTGAGAATGTAGTATTGCAGGCTAACTCTGCCCCTAGCCGAAGTTCGATCCTAACTGGCTCAAGGTTGACTCGACCTTCCATCCTTCTATTCTCAAATGAGGGACCCAGATTGTTGGGGGCAATAGGCTGACTCTGTAAACCGCTTAGAGAGCGCTGTAAAAGCACTATGAAATGATATTCAAGTCTGTAAATGCTATTGCTATTTTATTCTATTACTTTACTTTGTTTTACACACCTTTCATTTGTCTTCCTTTTGATTATTGTAAGGTGCCTAGAGTAGATGAGATAGGCAGCAAATTTCTGTAATAAATAGATAAATAGATAAATGATAGATAGATAGATAGATAGATAGATAGATAGATAGATAGATAGATAGATAGATAGATAGATAAAATGCTTGTCAGCTAAGAGAGGTCTGGCATCATACAAGAAGTGAATCATTGGAGAACCCACTAAAAGGCAAGCAATTTCTATAATACAATTTCGTGAGTCCAATGTCTTAGGTCCCACTCTGCCCTTCACTCCAAACCTTTCTTATATTTAGATAATAATATTTGCCAACTTCAACGAATGCCTCAAAGTTAAGCATAACTGTATTACCAAGGGAAGTTTTCAGGGTCATGCCTCATCAAAGTGATCACCCTTCCTTCTCTGCCAAGGTCAACCTGGAAATAAGACCACGATGCCGTGTGTGATTTTCAGGAAATAAATGAACATTTTCACTAAACTGGCTTTGAGGTATCCATCGTATAAATTCTCTTAACTCCCCTGAATGTAAACAGTAAGTTTGAAGTACTTCCAAGAAGTCATGCATACAGTAATGAAAAAGGCAATTTCTAATAACAGCATAACAGAGTTGGAAGGGACCTTGGAGGTCTTCTAGTTCAACCCCCTGCTCAAGCAGGAAAGCCTAGACAAGCAATCCCCAACCTTTGCGGCTTGGTGGCCTGGCTGGGAGAGGAAAGAGGGGACTTCGGATGCATGAGCAGGGGCTGGAGCCCGTTTGTACACAGCCCTTTTGCAAGTGTCCGGCTGGTGTGCATGCACACACATCGACTTCGGTGGTGGGATTCAATTTTTTTTACTACTGGTTCTTGGGTATGGCTTTGTGGGCGTGACTTTGTGGGCATGGCAGGGGAAGGATACTGTAAAATCTCCATTCCTTCCCTACTCCAGCGGAAGGTTACTGCAAAATCCCCTTTTCCTCCCAATCATGGGACTCTGGAGGCAGAGAATAGATGGGGGCGGGGCCAGCCAGAGGTGGTATTTACCGGTTCTCCGAACTACTCAAAATTAATTTCCGCTACTGGTTCCCCAGAACTGGTCAGAACCTGCTGAATACCATCTCTGATCGACTTGCACAAGAGGCTGGCTGGTGTGCACGTGCACAAGTGCCCTCCTGCTGCTTGTGCAAATTGAGCTGCATGCCTACCCCGGCCAGCCTCATGCAGCCCAATTCCAAACAGGTCATAGCTCGGTAGTGGGCTGTAGCCCAGGGGTTGGGGACCCTGCCCTAGACCATTTCAGGCAAATCATTGTCCAATCTCTTCTGAAGAACCTCCAGTGTTGGATCGTTTACAACTTCTGGAGGCAAGTTGTTCCACTGATTAATTGTTCTCACTGTCAGAAAATTTCTCCTTGGTTCTAGGTTAGTTCTCCCCTTGATTAGTTTCCACCCATTGCTTCTCGTCTTGTCTTCTGGTGCTTTGGAGAATAGCTTGACTCCCTCTTCTTTGTGGCAGCCCCTCAAATATTGGAATACTGCTATCATGTCACCCCAAGTCTTAGCTGTAAATGCTCATTAGATACATCGAAAAGTGTTTCTGAAACATGTTGTGTTGCCCTGGCAGGTGTACCTGATGCTGCTGTATACATTCTCTCTCTTTTGAGGTTGGTGTTTTGTCTTGTGCTGCTTTCCCGATATCCTATGAGACCTAGATGCTATTACATGCCTTCTAGGCACAAAACTTATTGCCTTCAGTTTAGCAACCGAGTGAGGAGGAGGGATTATTTGATTTTAAGGGTTAGAGATGTTCAATATTTGGGGCAATCATCCTTGCTATTCACTTTATCCATCCACGGTTTGATTCCTTTCACCTCTTCTTTTCCCATTTGTCTCTCTAGAATCTTGCAAATCAAAGCTTTAGGTCTTGTAATAAGACCTTCAGTAGGTTATGAAAATTCGGGAGTCTTTTTCCTCTTTGCCATGCTGTAAAAAAATGAATGGGGGCATCTTAGTTTAGGGATTTGGAATTTTTTTTAAAGTTTGTTTTATTATGGTCAGATCCTGCTTCTCCCCCCACCCCAAGAGCCTTTTATTCAGGTCTTCCTCTTCCATTTTATCCTCATAAGAATCTCATATACAGAGATAGATCAATAGCAATAGCAATAGTTAGACTTATATACCGCTTCATAGGGCTTTCAGCCCTCTCTAAGCGGTTTACAGAGTCAGCATATTGCCCCCAACAACAATCTGGGTCCTCATTTTACCCACCTCTGAAGGATGGAAGGCTGAGTCAACCTTGAGCCTAGTGGGATTTGAACAGCTGAACTGCTGAACTGCAGTCAGCTGAAGTAGCCTGCAGTGCTGCATTTAACCACTGTGCCACCTCAAATTTGCTGATTTCAAGAGTTTAAAGCAGGCATGTCCAAAGTCCAATTGCAGCCTGTTTTCAAATTTCGAGCAGCCAACAGCCTCTTCTCCCAATGTCTCAGCCTGTCATTCATCCCCGCCATCCGGCGGTTTTTCCTTCACCGCACATTAATGTTAATGGTTCAAAGAATGCCAGACTGAATGGTCAGCCCCACACATTTTCACCTCACCAAATCTGGCCCTCCTTCAAAAAGTTTGGACACCCCTGGTTTAGTGACTAGTTGACAATCACTTAAGTAAGAGCCAGCCAGGTTTGTTTTGTACTTGCCAAAAAAGCCAACACAGTTCTAGGCTGCATAAACAGAGGAATAGAATCAAGATCATGTGAAGTGTTAATACCACTTTATAATGCCTTGGTAAGGCCACACTTGGAATACTGCAGCCAGGATTTGTATTCCTTGCAGACACCTGGGGAGGCAAACAAAGGGATGCAAATGACCAGCTGTCTGCAAGGAATATAAATCCTTCCATTCCCCACCATCCAGTCAGAGCTGATGAAGCTTCTTGGATGAGAAGCAAAACATCTTCAAAGAAAAATCAGGAAAAGTCCACTTGCCTCCTGAAAAAGCACCTTTGGAACAACCATGACCTGGATGACTGAGAATCTCCATATACAAACAGATAGAAGGAGGCAGGGCTGCATATTTTCTAGAGCTGACCACCATTCACAGTGGACAGTTATAAATAAGCCAGACCAATTATCTATTTTGGCACACAAAAGAGCTTTGTTGGCTCTTCGGTTCTGTTCTGTTTTCTCACACCCAACTTAGTGGCATTTTGAAAGAGCGAGGAATGAAATTAAATTAATAGATGGCTACAAAAGATTCTTCTTATGAAGAATTCATGGAGGGCCTGTCCTAGTTTTGCCGTGAATTGGGTTACTCTTTCTAAGAGAAAATCTTTATTAATTGGCATATTAGTGGGGTGGAATTGAAGGTGGGGGGTCATTTTATGTAATGACTCCAATAAGTAATTTTAATAAAAAAGAAGAACCAGAGCCAACATTTCTGAAAAAGATAAGCAAAATAAAATTATTTAATACTCCTGTTGTTGTTTTTTCTCCCAAAGTACAGCTAGTCTGGAGACCACATTTCATTTAGTGACTGATCAAAGTTTCCAAGGTACTGAAAAAAAGTGACTTATGGCCATTTTTCACATTGATGATCCCTGTAGTATCCCCCACAATCACGTGATTTAGATTTGAGTGCTTGACAACGGGTTCATACTTATGACATTTGAAGTGTCACATTTTTGCAGCAAGCAAAGTCAATGGGGAAGCCAGATTCAATGAACAACCATGTTACTCACGTAACAACTGCAGTAATTCGCTTAACGAAGGTGGCAAGAAAAGTCATACAATGGGGTAGAACTCACATAACCGCAGTGGCGCAGTGGTTAGAATGCGGTATTGCAGGCTACTTCTGCTGACCAAGGTCACACTTGGAATACTGCATCCAGTGTGGGTTGCCACGATGTAGAAAAGATGTGGAGACTCTAGAAAGAGTGCAGAGAAGAGCAACAAAAAGGATATGGGGATTGGAGACTAAAACATATGAAGAACGATTGCCGGAACTGGGCATGTCTAGTTTAATACAAAGAAGGACTAGGGGAGACATGATAGCAATCTTCCAATATCTCAGGGGTTGCCACAAAGAAGAGGGAGTCAAACTATTCTCCAAGGCACCTGAGTGTAGAACAAGAAGCAATGGGTGGAAACTAATCAAGGAGAGAAGCAACTTAGAACTGAGGGGAAATTTCCTGACAGTTAGAATAATTAATCAGTGGAACAGCTTGCCTCCAGAAGTTGTGAATGCCCCAACACTGGAGGTCTTTAAGAAGTTGTTAGATAGCCATTTGTCTGAAATGGTATAGGGTTTCCTACCTAGGCAGGGGGTTGGACTAGAAGACCTCCAAGGTCTCTTCCAATCTCACCAGGCTCAAGGTTGACTCAGCCTTCTATCCTTCCGAGGTGGGTAACATGAGGACCCAGATTATTGGGGGCATTAGGCTGACTTTGTAAACTGCATAGAGAAGGTTGTAAAGCACTGTGAAGTGGTTATATGCAGTATGTCTAAGTGCTATTTGTTAAAATATTCATGATTGGGAGAGACATGGGAACAGCCAATGAATAGGTATAGCAACTAAGTCAGCCAATGGGAGCTTAAACAGATCTGAATCTGTGCAGAGAATTGATACAGAAACTTAAGCAATCTGCTGCTCTGAGAAATAAACTAACAGCTTGTGTTTGCCTGTAACTCTCCTGCCTTTACTTGGAAGAACCACCTGTTGGTATTGTACATTTACTAATATATTCTTATGTATATAAAGAAGTTAATGAATCCCGCTGAATCTTTTACTTGGGTGTGCTTTCTGGATTTGATTTTTCAACAACAAACTCTGACACTATTGCTTTAACAAATTTCTTATTTAGCAACATAAATTTTGGGCTCCATTGTGGTCGTACTCGGAGGACTATCTCTATGCCTTTCAAAAAATACTTTTGTTCAAAATACTTCAACAGAACAGACTTAAGTAACATCCCCGGAGACCCCGAGAGGAGATTGGCTGGCTGATACCTTTGGCAGAGATCTATAGATTGCTTTCTCCGGCTCTCAAAACATTGCAATAAAAGCTTATGCCGTTTTGACATCTCCTGGTGCGGCTATTAAAATTCCAGGCCAAACAAGAAATAAATTAGCATCCAAGGAATTGCAGATTAATGGAACGCTAATAAGATTCTATTGTACAAAAAGGGTCACCGTATAATGAGGAAATGTTTAGTGCAATGTCAAAGCGCAGTTCAGTTTGGTTAAAACAAGGTGACAAATGCCGGTGTGGAGCAATGACTAGTGGGGGGAAAAGAATTATGCACAGACCTACCCTGGTGGGTAGTTTTACTCCGACAGCGTATGCTTGTTGATGTAGCTCAGGGATCTGATGGGGGCCAGAGCCGTTAACTAGAAAAACCGAAACAGCTGTTGTGTGCTGAGCTTGAACTGAATATCCGAGCCTAGTCAAAACCAAGGGCGGCTCATGGGTTCTTAAAAGAGATCCCAGTTTGCTATTTTAGTGGAAATGCACAACATTATCAAGCTGATAGCTTCTGCATCAAAGCAAGTGCAATATTGAAGGCCAGGCTTCTGGGTAAGTCAGGGCAAAACTCAGAAATGATGACCATAAACAGGCGTAGTCAATTGCATGATCAAGCAATGGGGATGGTGGGAAGCTCTTACCAAGCCTTGGTGGGGGGAGGGGGTTGAGTTGTCACTTCCCACCCTGATGAAGAGTAACATCTAACCCTTCAGTTGGGATCATATATTTGAAGTGTGTGGGACGGATTAGCAACACCATTCAGAGGGGTCCTGATGCTGTCCAGTTGCAATGGATGGCTGTGAAAGTTGGATCATAAGAAAGGCTGAGTGGCAAAGAGTTAAGGCCTTTGAACTACGGTGCTGGAGAAGACTCCTGCGAGTCCCTTGGATTGCAAGGCAATCAAACCGGTCAGTCCTAGAGGAGATCAACCCTGACTGCTCTTTAGAAGGCCAGAGCCTGAAGAGGAAACTCAAGTACTTTGGCCACCTAATGAGAAGGAAGGACTCACTGGAGAAGAGCTTCATGCTGGGAACGATTGAGAGCAAAAGAAGAAGGGACATCAGAGAATGAGGTGGCTGGATGGAATCATCGAAGCAGTAGCCGTGAGCTTAAATGGACTCCAGAGGATGGTAGAGGACAGGAAGGGCTGGAGGAATGTTGTCCATGGGGTTGTGATGAGTCGGACATGACTTTGCAACTAATGCTCTCCAGGATTGGTAGTTTTCTTGCAGACGTTTCATTACCCAAATAGTAACATCATCAGGGCTAATCTTTAGCACAGATGATGTTCCTTAGTTTGGTTAATGAAACATCCACAGGAAAAGCAAGAGTGAGCACTAAGGACCTCCTCATTTCAACCCTGAGCTGTAAATATTCTCCTTTATTGGTATACTGTATATTAATGAGAATATATCTGCTGAACAAAACTCCACATTGGTGACAGGAAGGGCATTAGGCCAGTAAACACTCAGTTCCATATTCAGTTTCCAGACTCCATCCCTCAAGGGATGATGGGGTCATTAAAAGATGATGATGATGATTGGTCTACTGTGTAGACTCAGGACTAATCTTAATGTTTGTAAAGGTAGTAGTGAGCTCTTACAACCTAACAGTTATTGGTGACAACAGGTTGCTTGAGAAGAGGCTTTTGTGTCATGTGGCTTTTCTATACCACTGAATCTACTCTGCGGTCTGTGGTTCCAAGTAGTGTCCCAGTGGTGCAATTGCCAAACTGCTTTGAATGGGAAGGAGGTCACAGTTGTGTTCATTATCCCAATGAATAATTGTTCTTGGCCACTTCTGTTATTCACGGCAGTAACTACCCTATTATGTTAGTTGGAGTCTCCTTACTAGAATGCTAATGAGATATTTCTTCTTGTACTTTATAATTTCCCTTTCTCCCTTATTGCACCCTAAACTTTGGTTTCAATTTATGGAAAGGCCTGGGTGAGATATTAAATATGACTTTATCTCTGTGACTTAACTGACTTTGGCTGGCCACTTTCTCATATTTGGTTCCCCCAATCCTTGAATTGCTTATACTGTTGTTAAGATTTGTCACCTCAGCAATGTCAATAAAGGAAACAGACATGAATTGGTTTCTTTCTCTTCACTGGACATAACCACATAGAGGATGAATATCCATTAGTAGATCCTGTGCTGAGCAGGGGGTTGGAGTAGATGACCTCTATGTACATTCCCATTCTAATATTTTGATTCTTGTGTATAATACAAAATTATAGTTTTCACACCAAACCTCTTTCCCTTTGGTGATTAGGAGTCTAACATCTATGTGTTGCACTGAAAAAAATAGTAAAAGAATATAGTGTCTGAATTAGTCAGATATAAATATTAGCTTGCATAAATTATCAAATTATATTTTAGGACTGGGCATTTTTATGAAGATCCTCACCCCACCCCATATCTGTTTTTATCTTCAGTTCTTGGGGAATGATTTATTTTGTTGAAATGGCAAACAAGCTACAAGTTCAGGTTTTTTTTTTTTTTCATAGGCTAAAGGTACTGTGTACGGTAAATATTTTGTTTTTTAACAATGAAATGGCTTCTTGGTTTACTTCAAGATCTTTGCTAAATCTTTGAAACTCTTATTTGTTTAGGATCAATGCAGTGTAGGAAAGCTTTTCCCTTGCAATAAGTAGGACTTTTTTTATCAGTTACTCCCATCTTCATGGAGATCTAACAATATCATTCCCAGCATGGTTCCTCCGGATGTAGAATTCTTAAATTCTTTGACCTTCCGCCATTAGTTTGGTACGATGAGAACTACAGTCCTAACATCTGGAGGTGATCTGATCATTGAAAATAGTTCTCTTATCAGTTCCATTTACATGTCTTAGGCAAGTAAAGGCAATTGGATGATGTTAGCTTCTTCAGTTTTTTTTTTTCAGTTCTTCAGAACTGAGGAAGCTTTTTGGATGAGAAGCAAAATATTTTCAAGAAGAAGAAAAAACCCAAGAAAGTCCAGTTGCATTTTGAAGAGCATCTTTGGGACAACTATGACCATGGCAATCTCCATAGATCAGGAGTCAGCAAACCACAGCTCTGGAGCCGCATGTGGCTCTTTCCTCCCTCTGCTGTGGCTCCCTATTGCTCAAAATATGCACCACAACCACCCACTGGCACACAATTTATTGAGCTTTTTGACCCCTGGTAGGCCAACAATGGATAAATCCAAGAAAAGAAAAGTCTCAGAAGGAAACAGGATGTTTAATTCAACTAGTTTTGTGGCTGCTCAGGAAATAGTCAGGCACGGGAAAGGTTTTGTGGCTCCCGGTGTTTTCTTTTCTGTGGGAAATGGGTCCAAATGGCTCTTTTGAGTGTTTAAGGTTGCCAACCCCTGCCACAGATGTTAACATTGATTTTAATCTGAAGTTTGGTTTTAAATTGAAGGTTCCTTTATGTGCACATTATTTTATAGTGCACTGTTGCCTGGCTGGTCTTCCTCTAGGATTTTCATCATGTGACTAAAACGTAGTGGCACTTCTGTCTTTTATAGAAGGACCCTAGAACAAAATATGTGGCTTGTATCAGCCGAGGAATTCCTTAAGCAGGAGGTAATCTTAAAGTCAGTCCAGAGGTGGGTTCCTACCAGTTTGCACCTATTCGGTAGAACCGGTTCATCAAATCTATCGAGCCGGTTAGAAGAGGTTCCACCAGTGGACCCGGAAAGCAGGCCACACCTATAGAAGAGGTTCCAAAAATTTTTGAAACCCACCACTAGTCCTTGGATATGATTATTCTACACTATCATGCTCATATTTATAAAACTCAGTGCCTCTGTGAAGGGTAAGGATGACTACTGCATTTGTGGTACAATCAGAACATTGCGTGTGTTGAAGTTGTTTTAACGCAAACTAAAGATGCCTTTTAAAAAACAAGTTTACATCATATTCTTATGCATGCCAGTGCTGTGTGTGAGGTAATTTAAGGTGGTTCTGACAAGTTTCGTCGGCATCTTCATTTCCATTACATGGGCAGCAAGCCACTCCCATCCAGTCACATGGGCGGCAAGCCATTCCCACAAAGGAGGCCACACCCACAGAGTAGGTTCGAGCAATTTTTGAAACCCACCACCGAGTCAGTCTCTTGGCTGCTGGTAATTTGAGCAGTGGAGACCATCTAAAATCACTTTGGTGTAAAGGTCCCTTTATAACTTAACAAGATGTTACGGAGGATTACTCTAGAAATCTTGGTTTTTATGGCTAATTGTAATGGAAGTAGCTGAGCCTGAGAGCAAGAATGGGTCTTTGCAAGATGCTGTAAAACAAGAACAGATGGACTTTCCATTTATATCTCCTAAACCAGAGGTCTCCAAACTTGGCAACTTTAAGACTGGTGAACTTCAACTGCCAGAATAACTGGCTGAAGAATTGTGAGAGTCCACCAGCCTTAAAGTTGCCAACTTTGAAAGCTCCTGTTTTTTTAAAAAAAATGTTTAAAATGTTTAATACATTTATATGCCGCCCAATCCCGCTTACATAAAAACAATGTAAAAGAACACTAAAAAGTTTAAAAAGTGGAAGATAAGGCAAGTTAAAAGACACAACATGCACTCAACCTTAGTGGGGCTGGACCTCATTCAAGAGGTCAACAGCCCCAGGCCTGCCGGAAAAGCCAGGTCTTAATAGACTTTCAGAAGGCCGCGAGAGTGGGGAGGGTCCGGATCTCTGGGGGTAGATCATTCCATAGGGCCTAAAAGGATAGCCACTTCCCCTAAAACAAGAGAAAATTAGGAAGAGGATCAAAGGTATCAAGGAAAAGTCACTTCAACGTACTCAATGACAGAAATGGGGAATACAATATACCAGTGACAGCTAACCATTTTGTTATTGGGTGCCAAAACTGTGAGTGTGCCTTGTGTGTGCCAGCACGCAGAATTCAAAGCGTGCCCCCACATGTGCATATGTGCACACACCCCCAATGGTTCCCCTCCACGTGTGCCGCACCACTCGCTTCCAAGTTGAGCTTGGTATTTCCTCCGGGGGGCCAGGGAAGGCCGTTTTTGCCCTCCTCAGGCTCCAGGAAAACCTGGCGAGGGTGAATGGGCCAGTTTGGTCCGTTTTTTGCCCTCCCCAGCCTCCCTTGGCCCTTTGAAAGGCTGAAAATCAGCTGGCTGGCACGCCCATGCGCACTGGAGCTGACATCTCATGTGCTGGCAGATATGGCTCAGTTTCTGTGATTCTGGAACCTATCTCATATTTTACTGACTAAAAAGACCATGTGAGAATTTCACTTTCTTGGTTACTGATAGGGGGCTGGACACTAATCTTAAAATCCTCTTAATCCGCTCTCTAAATCTCTCTTGACTTAAGGGGGAGTTGGCTAGCACGTTAGAGAAACAAATGGAATGCCTAGCTGTTCTTGTGCTGTAATGTTTTGCAAACATTCTTTTTTTTCTAAGCTCGGAGAATTCCAGTTTCCTAATGTTCTTTATCTGATGGGGAAACCACAGTTCAAGGTAAGACTCCATGAGTGAAGTACAAACCGAACTCTCTTTCACCCCTGGCAGAGGAAGAGGAGATGACCAGGACAATAAAAAAAAACATTCAAACTATTGTCTATGGAGATTCTCAGTCATCCAGGTCATGGTTGTCTCAAAGGTGCTTTTTCAAGAGGCAACTGGACTTTCTGGTTTTGCTTTGAAGATTTTTTGCTTCTCATCCAGGAAGCTTCTTCAGCTCTGACTGGATCCAAGACTATATCTTTCCATTCCCCACCATCCAGCAATTAGCAATTGCTAATCTATATAACCTTCTAATTCAGCATATCTTGCAAATCAGAACATGGATTAACTCAGAAACCAAGTTAAGCAAATTGAATGAACCCAGCCTTTGAGAAATGTAAACTATGCCCATCCTGGTTACAAGGCAGGGTTAAGGTTACGATAAAAGTTGACTCCAAGGCTGATGGAGATTCAGAAAATCATTATGTATATATCCAGCTGTAGATTTCTTCATTATCTAGAAAGAGATCTGCTCCCTCACTGGATCAGAAGAGGCTGTTAAAAGACAAAACAGATCATCACTCTAATACATTTGGCAATATATGTTTTAAATGGGAAATATGATCTAGAATTCTGCTAATATCATCCCATCTGTCTCAATAGGAATAACACATAGCAATAGCACCTAGATTTATATACCCTTTCATATTGCTTTTACAGCCCTCTCCAAGCGGTTTACAGAGTCAGCCTATTTCCCCCAACAATCAAGGGTCCTCATTTTCCCCACCTCGGAAGGATGGGAGGCTGAGTCAACCTTGAGCCTGGTGAGATTCGAACTGCTCAACTGCAGCTAGCAGTCAGCTGAAGTAGCCTGCAGTATTGCACTCTAACCACTGCGCCACCTTGACTCTTTTAATAAATCTAATTAAAAAGAAACTCTGTGAGACTCTTGCTTGCAAAAGAAATACTGTAGGCAGCCTGGTGTGTGATTGCTTATCCTGGGGTAGCCTAAACCACAATATGGTCTCAATTTTTTTCCCTCTATTTATATTGCAATGCGCTCTACATGGGGCTACCCCTGAAAAGCGTTCGGAGACTACAGCTAGTCCAGAATGCAGCCGCGCGAGCGATATTGGGTGTACCGAGATACACCCATATTACACCTATCCTTCGCGAGCTGCACTGGCTGCCAATTGGTCTCCGAACGCAATTCGAGGTGTTGGTCATTACCTTTAAAGCCCTACATGGCTCAGGACCAGCGTATTTGCGAGACCGCCTACTGCCAAATACCTCCCAATGGCCAATAAGATCCCACAGGGTGGGCCTCCTTAGGACGCCGTCAGCCGGACAGTGTTGGCTGGCGGGGCCTCGGAGAAGAGCCTTCTCTGTGGCTGCTCCGACCCTGTGGAATCAGCTACCCCCAGAGGTCCGGACCTCACCCACCCTCATGGCCTTCAGAAAAGCTGTTAAAACCTGGCTGTTCCGGCAGGCCTGGGGCTGTTGACCTTATTATGCAAGGTCCAGCCCCGATCAGAACGTATGCGTGTTGGGAAATTTTTAAACTATTTTTTATTTCTATTTTGTTTTTCTTGTTCTTTGTAAGCCGCCCGGAGTCCTCCGGGATTGGGCGGCCTATAAATCTAATAAATTGAATTGAATTGAAAATTGTCAACATGGTCTTCCTGAAACCAGATTAAATACATTTTTCTCTGGATTAAATTTACCATTTCTTCCCCCATCCTCCCCCTCTCCTTTTTCTTTAAAAAAAAAATTGGGTCCTTTCCTCAGTCTCTAACTTCTTTCACACTGTCAGTGTTTTTTTCTCCACGATGGGAATACGTAGAGCCAAGTATGAAGACTTCTCAGCTGTCTTTGGCATCTTGTGGAATGGTTTAGCTCTCTCTCTTTTTTGTTTAGGTTAGAAAAGAATAACACAGAAGCTGTTAGGTACACAGAACGGTTTCCCATGAAGACTTCCAAGGCAGGTTCACTTTTCTTGTCCAACAGGAGGATCAGGGCTGCTCCCAAGTTGCTTTGGATAGGAGGGGGTTACGGAAGGGAAGGAGCAATGCTTAAAGATGCTGCCAAGCATCCCCTGGTATCTGTGCTATAAGGATCTTGGAAACAGTTCGGAAGGTGTCGTGCTGCGTCTGTGAGCAATATAAGAGATGTGTTAAACCTTTCCTATTTTTGCATATATTCCTACTTAATAAAAGTGTGAAAAACCGTATAATGCCCTAAGGTGAAATTTTCTCAGTGTGTTGTTTATGTAGCCTTGTGCGACCGTGCGGTATTTCCAGCTAATGTCTCTCTCTTAAGCTTATGGATATGCAATCTTTTTTTTCATTTTTTATGTGTCTGTGTTTGTGTCTACAGCATCTTAGTAACTTACAGTTGCATACATATTCTGGCCACAAGATGTGAATCTCCTTCACCCCCATTCAACTGAATTGAGTTTTCATTTTATTCACTAGCAAATCAAGGAGAGAAGCAACTTAGAATTAAGGAGAAATTTCCTGACAGTCAAAACAATTAATCAGTGGAAGAACTTGCCTCCACAAGTTGTAAATGCTCCAAGTTTTTAAGTTGGAAGCTGGAAGTTTTTAAGAAGATATTGGATAAACATTTGTCTGAAATAGTGTATGGTTTCCTGCCTAAGCAGGGGGTTGGACTAGGAGACCTCCAAGGTCCCTTCCAATTCTGTCTATTCTATTCTATTCTATTCTATTCTATTCTATTCTATTCTATTCTATTCTATTCTATTCTATTCCCTATCCCTACCCCTACCCCTACTCCTATTCTTATTCCTATTCCACTCATTTCTCCACTGCTAATGATTGATGTTTTCTGTCAAATATGAGAAAACAGCCAAAATATTTTCTGATCCAAGGGACGTAAGAGATCTTGACTTCCTCGAGTTACGACCACGGTTGAGCGCCAACATTTATGTTACTAGCATTTGTTAAGTGAGTTTGCACACACACCCCAACGTAGGACTTTTCTCACAATCGTTGTTAAGCGAATCATTGCATTTGTTTAGTTAGTAACATGGTTGTTAGGTGAATCTGGATTCCCCATTGACTTTGTTGTCAGAAAATCGCAAAAGCTGATCACATGGCCCTGTAACCGTCATACATACGAACCAGTTGCCAAACTTCTGAATTTTGATCACGCGACCGACCATGAGCATGCTGCAATGGTCACCAGGGTGAAAAATGGCCATAATTTTTTTCAGTGCTGTTGTAACTTTGAACAGTGACTGAATGAACTATTGTAAGTTGAGGACTACCTGTATTGCGATGAAAATGTTGAAGCACTGAAAATCACTGAAGTCTCTACTTTGGAAATTCCACATGAGTGCTATAGCAATTCCTCTGAATTTGTGGTCCCTTTGGTTCCTTTTCCTTGTTCCATTATTCAGCTGTGGACAATCCCATCTCTTATATGACCTTTCCCTAGGCAGCATCTCTTCTCCTTCCTCCCATCTCCCAAGCTCTTTCAGACATACCATTACAGTGTTTCATTCTATAATAGGGGTCCTCAAACCTTTTAAACAGGGGGTCCCAATTCATGGTCCCTCAGACTGTTGTGGGGGGGCAGACTGGCTGAGTGAGCATGGTTAAGTGGTCAAGTGTCTGGGTGGGCGTGGCTAGGTGGTTGTGTGGCTTGTGGGCATGGTTAGGTGGTTATGTGTCTGGAAGGGTATGGCTAGGTAGTCATGTGGCTGAATGGGCATGGTTAGGTGGTCATGTGGCTGAGTGGGCGTGGCTGGGTGGGTGTGGCTATGTGGTCATGTGGCTGGGTGGGTGTGGTTATGTGGTCATGTGGCTGGGTGTGGCTATGTGGTCATGTGGCTGGGTGGGTGTGGCTATGTGGTCATGTGGCTGGGTGGGTGTGGCTAGGTGGTCATGTGGCTGGGTGGGTGTGGCTAGGTGGTCATATGGCTGGATGGGCGTGGCTAGGTGGTCATGTGGCTGGGTGGGTGTGGCCAATTTAGCAGTCCATTAAACAATACATACAAATTAAACATTATTTTTTTATGCTTCTAGGGGTGGAAAGCAGGTTAGTGAAGGGATGTGGCTGCCATAGTGTGTGGGTGAGGGAGGTCTCTCTCTCTCTCTCCTCTCTCTCTCTCTCCCTTTCTCTCTCTTTCTGGAGACCGGGGAGGCCAAAAACAAGCCCACTTTTGGCTTCCCGAGGCCTCTGTGCATCCCATTTTTGGCCTCCTCGGCCTCCAGAAGTGGGGCAATGTGGATGGGGCAGCCTCATGGTCCCATGTGGCCAGATTAATGGCTTTGGCTGGCCATATGTGGCCCGCAGGCTGTAGATTGAGAATCCCTGTTCTATAATATATTTCATTCCAAAATTATATGAAGTAGCTAACAATAACATGCTCTAGCTTCCCCCACCCCCCTACCCCCAAATAAGCTTAGCCAGGAAATTATCAGGTACCAGTTGCTGATAATTGCAATATTTACACTAGCATTTTTATTCTATTGATTGAGTTCTGAAAAATAAGGTTGCTGGGTGAGGGAGATAATGCATTCTGCATTTGAACATCTGATAAAACCAATTGTGGAGCTCACATTTTTCTTTTTATTTGCATTTCCTGCGCAGGGGTGCAAAATGCTTTTACACATGTTTAACTTATTTATGATGGTGCTGATTGTATTCTTTTACAGAAGAAAATCTGCTTTTTTGTTTACAAATGCTGCAATAACTGGCAAGAGGGGCAACCAGCCGAATCGCTTAGCTTTCTGTGTTTCTTCCCCTTCTTTTTGTCTGCTTTTCTTGAGCTGGAATGCGGATGTTTGATTGAAAAAGTTCCACCTGTCTCTGCTGTTTAGTCACAGGTGATTTCAGACTCAGAACTAATGTTTTCTCATTATTTGGACTGATCCCGCATCCATTTATTTTGGAGCTAAAGTGAAGGAAATGATTGTGGGTTTTTTCTCTGCTCCTCGGGGACATTTCTGTGCTGTTCCTTGGCTGCCCCCGGACTTAAGATCTACCGAGCAAAGGACAAGAGAGATCTTACTCCAGATGCCATTCGTGGTGGGGATGAGCTCTTTCCCAATCTGCTTCCCCAAAATAACAGGTAGAAGGGTGGTCTCATGGGAGACAAGCCTCATTTTCGGTTGTACAATTCAGACAAGATGCTTGTCAGAATCTCTGCTGTTAGACTTTTGTATGCACTTGCGGCTTTGAAATGGCAGGTTGGACTACACACACAGAGCTGAGAATTTAAGCCAAGGATTCACAACCTGAGGCTTCAAAGCATGCTCAAAATGTTGAGTTTATTGATTAATACATACACTTACGGTATAGTGATTGACTGATTGACTGACTGATTGCTTATATGCCATCAAGTTGGTGTTGGATTTTTCTCCAAGATGGTACTACAAGTTGCAGTAATTAAATTATAGGATGACCAACTCTACAGCCTGTATCAGTGATGGTGAACCTTTTTGGCACCGAGTGCCTAAACCGGAATGTGTGCATTTGCCAGAGCGCTGAAAACCGAAAGACCAGCTGGCCGGCGCGCATGCGTGCGCTGGTCAGCTGATCTTCAGGTTTCCAGCACTGCATATGCATGCCATCCAGCTGTTCTTTGCGTGCACTAGTGTACCAAAAGCCCAAAAACCAGCTAGCTGGCGTGCATATGTGTACCGGCCAGCTGGTCTCCAGGTTTCCGGCTTTCTGGTACTCTTGCTTGCTCAAAGATCAGCTGGCCAGCATGCATTCACACACTGGAAACCAAAAGAGCAGCCGGCGATGGCACACGTGCCCACAGAAAGGGCTCTGCATACTACCTCTAACGCACATGCCATAGGTTCGCCATCACAGGTCTATACTAACCCTGAGCATCATAAAACATAAGATTTTTTTTAAAGTAGTATAATACAAAGATCTTGCAAAACAATGCCTGGAAAGAGAATGTCGCCACTACCAAAATTAACATCCCAGAAGTGAGTAATTTGTGGCCAGTCACACACACTCAGCCCAGTGCAATAAATTGTAAAAAATGTGGAATATTAATTTAACTAACGTAGTGTTGTTGGCATTGATTCATATCTTTGGCTTTCTGTTTTTCAGCTTACAACTGATGGGGATAACATTTTTTTTGGAGTTTATACAAGGAATATTGGGAATAAATTATTCATTTGATTGATTGCATTTATATCCTGCATTTTCTCTGGGAGTCCAGGGCAGGAGACATTAATTAAGCATTTCAACAACAACCTCAAGAAAGGTTGACTGGCCTGTAGTCATCTGAAGCTGATAGGGGATATAAACCTAGCTTTTCTTAACCCTTGTTGAGGATTAGACTGTGAGGATTAGACTGTGCTAAAAAAATAGGAGGGACACTCATCAGAATCTTACATAGGTTACAGATTACATATTTACAGAGTTGGAAGGGGCATTGTAGGTCATCTAGTCCAACCCCCTGTCCAAGCAGGAGACCCTACACCATTTCTGACAGATGGCAGTCCAATCTCTTCTTGAAGCCCTCCAATGATGAAGCTTCCATAACTTCTGAAGGCAACTTCTGTTCCACTGGTTGATTGCTCTCACTGTCAGAAAATTTCTCCTAATTTCTAGGTTGAATGTCTCCTTGGTCAGTTTCCATCCATTATTCTTAGTCTGGCCTTTGGGTGCCTTGGAAAATAGCTTGACCCTCTCTGTGGCAGTCCTTCAAATATTGGAACACTGCTATTATGTCTCCCCTGGTCCTTCTCTTCACTAGATTAGCCACACCCAGTTCTTGTAACCATTGTTCATGTGTTTTAGTCTCCAGTCCCCTAATCACCCTGGTTGCTCTTCTCTGCACTTTTTCTAGAATCTCAACATCTTTTTATAGTGTGGTGACCAAAACTGGATGTAGTATTCTAGCTGTGGTCCTACTAAGGCTTTACGGAGTGGTATTTGTACTTCACGTGATCTTGGTTGAATCCCTCTGTTAATGCAGTTTAGGACTGCATTCCCTCTTTTGGCTGCCACTGCATACTACATAGGGGACAATACCTGCTAAGAGAAAACTCTGGTGGACCTGGGTTAGGATTCTGCAAAGGAAGTGACATGCTTTTGCAGAAGCCAAGACTGAAGGAGTAAGAGTTGACTGGGATGGATCAAGCAACGTGGTTACTCAGGTAATTGAACAAGGGATTAAAAAGAAGTTGATAATAATGGGGGCATTAATCCATAAGCCCATAGTGTCATAGTAGCATTGGGTAGCCAGCTTCTTCACACCATGCAGGGGAATGAGATTATTCCCTCCATCCCCGGTGCAGAAGTTTTAAGGGGTACTTTGGTGCCTTAGGTGGTATGGTTAAGATACTAGACTTGTCAGGTAGAAAGTCAGCAACCTAGGTTTGAGACCCGAGTGCCACTCCGCAGGGTGAGCGTCCATACTAGTAGTTCAAAAGCATGCAAATGCAAGTAGATAAATAGGTACCACTTTAGGAGACATCATGCTGGCCACTTGAATGTGGAAATATCTTTAGACATTGCTGGCTCAATGGCCTTGAAACAAAGATGCCCCCCTATAATCAGCAATGACTAACAGAGTAAAATGCACTTCTTACTTTTACTGGTGCCTTAAGTATTGGGTCATCCTTTTGGCTACTTGACCCAACTTCCAAGAAGTAACCAAAAAATGTTGCTACAGGAGGACACAGAGTTCAGATGCATTGCAGTGGTCCTGGATTGAAAGAGCATGCAGAACTATATGGAATACCCAAAATTAGGAATACAAATAAAGCACAAGTACAGCTATTTGATCTTTAAACAATTAGCTAAAGAAGTGCATCTTTAATTTGCTCTTGTAAAGGCAAAGAGTTATGAGTGAAATATAACTCATGAGGAGCTTCAGACACATGGGAGAAAGCCCCTTCCTCTGTACCAGATGTAGGAGCCATGGTAGAATAAGTCCTTTCAGAAGGGGTTCTCCTGCAAGTCTCAATGTCCAGGCAGCGTTGCAAGAGGAAAAACAACAATAACCACAACAACTGTAACCATCTGCTGCCAGCACAAGTGCTTTGGTAAAGGCAGGATCCTTATTAACAGTTTAACTGCTGCTGCATTGCCCCCAAAGTGCTTTTCAAAAAGGCAACTGGACTTCCTTGATTTTTTTCCTTGAACATGTTTTGCTTCTCATCCACAAAACTTCAGAACTCAAGAAGCTTCTTGGATGAGAAATGAAAATGTTTTCAAGGGGGGGAAAAACCAAGAAAGTCCAGTTGCCTTTTGGAAAGAACCATGATGGATGGTTGAGATTCTCCATAAACATTTTGCTGCTGTATGTTTACAAACTCCAAGTTACTTTTGGAGTTTCCAAAAGTATTTCTTACAGACAGCCTTGTAAAATAGGTCTTGTGAGATATCCCCAAATCTGCTCAATCTTGGCAAATCCAATCAGCCATAGAGTGGCCACCTGATATAATTATGCAAATGAGCTTCTCATTTGTTGTTATTAGTTGTGAAGTCATGTCCGACCCATCACGACCCCATGAACAATGTTCCTCCAGGCCTTCCTGTCCTCTGCCATCCCCTGGAGTCCATTTAAGCTTACGCCTACTACTTCAGTGACTCCTTCAGCCACCTATTCTCTGTTGTCCCATTCTTCTTTTGGTCTCAAGCTTTCCCAGAATGAGGCTCTTCTCCAGTGAGTCCTTCCCTCTCACTGGTGGCCAAAGTATTTGAGTTCAGGATCTGGCCTTCTAAAGAGCAATCAGGGTTGATCTCCTCTAGGACTGATCGGATTGATTGCCTTGCAGTCCAAGGCACTCGCAGGAGTTTTCTCCAGCACCATAGTCCAAAGGCCTCAATTCTTTGGCGCTCAGCCTTTCTTATGGTCCAACTTTCGAACTTCTCACTGCCTGTAGTCAAAGGTGAATTGGTACTTGATAGAACTCCCAAGCATTATTTTCAAAAAAACAGATCCCACACTAGGGCAGGTTGAATCTTCCATCTCCAATTCCAACTTCTAATAACTAGCAATTTCTCCATCCTATTTGGATTTAATGCCAGCTTTTTCTCACATGTTGTTGCTGTGTAATGCTTGACCATTTTTCCTGTGGGGAAAACAACTGTCATGGTGATACCTCATGCCAACATCTTCTGTTGCTGACAACTAGCTTGTTCTGGCCTGTAGTAGGTTGTTTGTGCTGTTAGGTACTTTGGAGCTCTAAATTAGTTTTGTTTTTTTAATGACAATAAGGACATTTAAAATCATAATGGCTTGAAATTTTAGATGCCAGCTGCTAGCATACTCATAAGTCCCACTGTGGGAGTAATACCTGTTATGTTTCCTTCCTCCACTGCAAAAAAAACCCAAACCAAAATGAAGACAACCTGCTACATATTTGCATTTCTCCTTTTCCAGAGAATGTTCTGATTAATAAACATCTTGGGAGCAATGAGGATACCACAAAAAAACATATATATTTTTTAGAACAAAACGCAACCTGCAGTGCCGGATTTTCCTATAGGCTAACTAGGCTTCAGCCTAGGGCCTCAAGATCAAGAAGGGCCTACATTCAAATTGTTAGCAAAATTAAAATTACACTATTCTAAAAACAGTGAACACTAAAACACTGAACTGAAAACAAGGAGAAATTCTACGCATATGACTAATAAACAAACATAAAAATGTATTGGTTAAGATCGTTCCAGCGCCGCGGCAGTTGGGGAGCCCGCCCACGTTCCCGGCACTGGCGGTCGGGTGAGAGGCGCGGCCGTTCCCAGTAGCCGCCCCTTCGACGCGGAGCCCACCAGCGGCCAGGCAGGTGAGGGAGAGGGGGCCGAGCCGAGCAGCTGAGCGCAGCAGGGGAGGCGGCTGGCCTCGCTGCCTTTGCCGCAGAGCAGAGCCGCCCTCCCTCGGGAGGCCAGCTATATATATTGATATATATTGATATATATCACAGTAATGATGTATTTTATTGTCTCTCATGTAATTTACAAACTTAAAAATGGGAGGTGAAAGGGCCTCATAAGTGGAATAGCCTGGGGCCTCTTTTCATCTAAATCCGGCCCTGGCAACCTGGATGGAAGAGGGAGGATTTTCCTAATACTAACAAGGGCAACAAATATCTGAAGTTACATCTTCACCAGTGTTATTATGGATGCTTTTGGGGGGAGGGGATTTACGGGGCCTCCTTTCCCTCTGGTCTATATAATCTCCATATTTGTGTTTATGGGAAGGAATACAGTTGCCCAGACTGTATTTTCCTTCCTTCTATTGAAAGAAAGTTCAATCTGTAGTTGGAGGAGACAATTTCTTCTTTGTCTTTCTTTTTTTAAGTCCATCTGTGTGTCTGTGTTTGTGTATGTATATAAAAAAGAACAGCAATGGAAGGTTTAAAATAATATGTTGTGATCCTAATATCTTAAATGGCTTCTTTGGATTTGTGCAGCTTAATCTATCTGTCTGTCTGTCTGTTGAACAATAAGGGTCAATGATTCATCTTTGACTCACTGGAAGTATGTGAATGTTCTTCCAATGGTAGCCTATTGTAGCCTACCAGAAAAGGGAAGTAAAAAGGAAAAGGAGACCATGTGGATTTTACTTTACTAGTTGTTGGCAACTATAGAGGGCAGTGCTCGTCTCCCAGTGTCTTTCCATGGTCATGATGTCACGGAGTCTGTTACCTTCCCACTGAAGTGGTACCTATTTATCTACTTGTATTTGCAGGCTTTCAAATTGCAAGGTTGGCAGGTGAGGATGGGAGCTCACTCCATTGCGTTGTGCCCGGGTCTCGAACCTGAGCTGTCAGCTTTCCAGTCAACAAGCCCACCCTACCAGAAGCACCATTCAAAACCTACTCTTAACCTTGGCTTTCCCAATTTCATGGGCATTCAGTTGCCACATTACTCTTGAAACCAACGTCTCAGCACAAATGTACACAGTGTTTACTACCATGCTTTGATGTCATTCAGTTCCTGGCTGATGGTTAACTGTCCACCTTTAAGTCAGATAACCATCTCCATCTTTTCACAGACAGAAACAGTATCACCTTGATTGAAATGGGAGATACAATTCTCCTTGTTTTTCTACTGAAGAACGTCCTTGACTAACATGATTGTGCTATGAGAAATTGTTATGAGGCAGCATGGGGTATATAAAATAATTCAAGTGGTAAATAAATGCTTCCTTTTGGATTAATTTTTCAGAATGAAATTTAGTTTTTAAAAGCTTTTTAAATTGAGAAGGATAGCAAGGCATGCATAATGCAACTACAGTAATTATTGTATTGGCTGAAAAAAATGTGAATTCTGGTTCTCTTAAAGATTAAAACGTAGGGAGGGGTACTTGTTTAATTGGATAGTTCCCACAATTTTCAAATACGTATTTAGTGGTCCACAATTGTGGATAGTTGGAGAAGTGCTTCATTATATGTATCTCCCCCAACCTCAATATCATTCAGGTTGTGGGGGGACATACAGTTCAGGTCCCAGAATTGCCAGCCACTGTGACTGAATATAGTAGAATTTGAAATCCCAAAGAAATTGCAGTCTACAAAATATACGGTTTGGGAGAGCTGTATTTAATTTCTTTTTTTTTTCCTTTTCTTTTTTCAGAACATTTTTATTTTTTTTAAATTCTCTTACATACCATTTTAAGTATACATTAACATAATTATTTTTCTTCTTTACATTTATCATTCTTATACATATGTTATTCCATTTTATAGGTTATAATATAGGTATACAGTTTGGGTTGCTTTGTTTACGATCTCTCCCTCCTGTTGTAACACCACCTTATTTTCCCTTTCTTTTCTCCCTCCCTCCCTTTTCTACTTTCCTCCTTCCTCCTCTCCTTTCCATCCCTTCCCTTCCCTTTCTCCTACTCCTACTCTTCCTGTTCCCCTACCTACCCTCTCTCCTTATCTTCCTCTCCCTACCATCCTCCTCTCCTCACCTCTTTCTTCTTTTCCCCATCTTCCTTTCATTCTCTCCTCCTCTCTCTTTCTTTTCTATTATTATAGGTGTCTCTTTCGAGTCTCAGTTTATGTTTCCTTGGGATAGTATTTCGGCAAACCCAAATATATATACATACACACACACACACACTTATATCTGGTGTTTTTACTCCAGAGAGCATGGCTACAAAATGTCACTATCCCCATTAACAAAAATCCTGTAAGGTAGTTTATGCCAAGAGCTAGTGATAAGGATTCACAAAACTGAGGATGGAACTGATTTGTGATCTTCCTAAACCGTGTTCAATATCTTAAATAAGGGTAAATGTTTACAAGAGCAAAACATTTGGGTTGTCTTAAATAGTTTAGAAATCAGCAAAGGGAACATAGTTTGAAGTTGCTTTAGTATGGTTCATCTAAATCAGGATTATAGATTATAATCGTCTAGGAGTGCTACGATGGCCTAGATGTTGAGCTCTTGCCTCACAATCAGGAGGCTGTGAGTTCGATCCTAGGTAGAGGCAAATATTTCTCTTTCTGGGCACAATGAGAATATATCTGCTGGGGAAAAAAAACTCCACATTGCTAACAGGAAGGGCATCCGGCCATTAAACCAGAAGTGGTATTTAGCCGATTCAGACCGGTTCTAGCGAACCAGTAGCGGAGATCGCGAGTGGGCCTGCCCACCTGCCCCGGCACGAAGCCATCCTACTTAGCCATGTTTTTGAGGCCGAGCGCACGTGCGGAAGGCGCGCATGTGAGCAAAGTACATGCACAGAAGGTGCATGTGTGGTGAACCAGTGGTAAAAATAAGTGAAACCCACTGCTGCATTAAACACACTGCCAGCTCCATTCAGTTTGCCCAGACCCCACACCACAAGGTATTACGGGATCGTTAAAAATGATGATCGATAATAATTGCCCATCTTCCAAGAATTCAAATGTGAAGTTCTAGGTCTTTTTTTTCCTCTCTTTTACTTTCACTTTTATTGTTTTTTTAACAAATAGTTAGATTGAGAATAACATAATTGAAAGGGACCTTGGAGCTCTTCTAGTCCCTTGATCAAGCCATTTCATATGCAATGGCTATCCAATCTCTTCTTGAAAATCTCCAACTTCTGGAGGTAAACAATTGCACAGGTGAATTGTTCTCAATACTAAATGTTAAATATTCCCAACATAAAATAAACTACACCAACCCAGTTGATTTTGTTCAGCTTCTCAGCAAATATTCATACAAATCTTTTGGGACAAGTTACAATTCTTGTACAAATATAAAGGTAATTAATTATCTTCTCGTTCATGAACTTCAGTGCATTTTAATCTACATGTCCTTCCTTCCTTCCTTCCTTCCTTCCTTCCTTCCTTCCTTCCTTCCTTCCTTCCTTCCTTCCTTCCTTCCACTTTTATACAGGAACTAACAAATGAATTAGCAAAATTGCCTTTAATATTCTCTCTTGCTTGGCTTTTATAGTTGTATTTGGATGGTATATATTTTTCTCTACAGAAGGTGTGCATATAGCCTCAGGGTGCTTCAGTTTGGCTTTTATAAACTGTACCTATTTAATAGTTAGTAATTTTTTTATTATTTTCAAGAAAGAGAAACACATAAGAGGATGTAGCTTCCCACTGATCTGCATCATGCTGCTAAATATAAGTATCTGTAACAAACTGTACCACAACGTTGTACTGGCGAGTATCAGGGTGTATCAGACACTTTTTCCATCTTCTCTTGCAATAACGAGTATTTAAGAAAGACTTTTAAAGCACCAAGCTATTAATTATGGAATCTAAAAATACCCAGGCATTGAGCTGGTTCAGAACTGACATAAGTTTGTTTTTGCTGCAAAAATGTTTTGCTAACAGACTTTTTGCCAATGACATACCTGCTTCTTTTCCTTCCTGTTTCCTCTTTTATTTTGGAGTAGTGGCCGGGAAGGTGTATTTGTTCTAATTACTCCAACAGGTGGTAGAATGACAAATCCATTTTCCTGCTGAAATGGTGTACTCAAAAGAGATAAAATCTTGCTTTAAAGCCCAACTGGTTTTGTAATTGAAATTACGTATATGGTGCAATTCATCATAAATTTGATTTTACCCCGGGAAATTAATATTGCTCCATCTGAGTTCTGCCTTTTTTAAAGTCATTTTTCATCCTCCCCAAGCTCCAGAGGCTTTATAGGAGCCTGGGGAGGGTGAAAAGAGTCTCCTCCGCCGAAGGCCCTCCGGAGGCTTCAGGAGCTTCCCTGAAGCGTCCAGAGCGCAAAAAAATGGCCCTATGGGCAAACTGGAAGTTTGGGAATGGACTTCTGGTTTGCTCGTAGGGTTGGTTTAAGCCCTCCGGAGGCTTCAGGGACCTTCCCTGAAGCCTCCGGTGGACTAAAAATGGCCCTACGAGCTGGTTTGCTTGTAGGGTCATTTCTAGTCATCCGGAGGCTTCAGGGAAGCCTCCTGAAGGTCCCCGAAGCGTCCAGAGGGCCTCCGGGGTGGGAGAGGATGTTTTTGCCCTCCCCAGGCTTCTATAAAGCCCCTGGAGCATGGGGGGGGGTGAAAAAAAGCATGCAAAAAATGGGGATGAGCACCTCTCATGCATGCATGCGCACTGGGGGTTGTGTGTTGCATTATGGGTGCGGCATGCCCGCGCACGACCCCCCTGCACTCCCCCCCCCTTATGGCACACGAGCCAAAAAAGGTTCTCCATCACTGATATAGAGAATCACTTGTTCACCTTGGACATCTTTTTGCTACATTATTGCTAGATTTGAACATTTTACTCAGAAAAATGTCACTGAAATTTTCTTCCTCTTTGGAAAACATTTTGAAAGAAAATTCTCAATCACTCAACAGAATGGTTGACCAGTGGTTGAAACAGAGGCAAAATAAGACTTGCTGTTTTTTTTAGAATGGTTCCATCTTCTTAAAATGCAAAGCCCATCCCCCCATTCAGTTCTTGTACATTCTAAAAGATTTAGGGAAGAGGGAATCTCGGTTTTTCTACATATCTTGCAGAGGATCAAGAATCAGATTTAGGAGCCAATTTCAAGCTAATCCAGAAAAATCTAATGGAATTCTAGAAAATCTTCCAAATCCAACTAGTTTGGATTTGGCATTATACCTTATACTTGCTATCTTACAATAAATTTGATTCTTCAGATGCATTCCCTAATATTCCAAACCCCGTTTTATATTTTCGTCCTATACCTGGAAGCAGGAGAGTCGAGGATGGGCTTGTATATAGACATTTGTCTTCCAACATTCAGCTGCCGAGAGTTGTAGGAAAAGATAAGGAAGATAAGGAAATATAAGTGGCACAAAAATTAATAAATAAACATGCTGTATTATGTACAGGTGTAGATTTTTCTAGTATAGTCAAAGTTTTGAATAATACATCCATGCCACATTCACATTCCAGAATGAATTTGAATTTGAATTTGAATTTTGAATGTCCTTTATTTGTATGCCGCCCTTTTCCCTGGGGGGACTCAGGGCGGCTCACAATTCAAAAAGGGAGGGGGGGAAAAGACAAACAGTATTCCAATATGGAAACAATACAACATATTAAAAGAGAGCACAACAGTCACACAATTCGGGTGGGGTTGGAATCTTAACCCCAGGCCAGCCGGGACAGCCAGATCTTCAAAGCGGCGCGGAAGGATTGGAGGGTGGTGAGGGTCCGAATCTCCACGGGGAGTTCGTTCCAGAGGGTCGGAGCAGCCACCGAGAAGGCTCTCCTCCGGGTAGTTGCCAGTTTGCACTGGCTAGTAGATGGAATTCGGAGGAGGCCTAATCGATGCGATCGTATCGGTCTAGTGGAGGTAATTGGCAGTAGGCGGTCTCTCAAATACCCAGGCCCACTACCATGAAGGGCTTTATAGGTGATAAGTAGCACCTTGAAGCGCACCCGGAGATCGACAGGCAGCCAGTGCAGCTCGCGGAGGATAGGTGTAACGTGGGTGAAGCGAGGTGCACCCACAATCGCTCGCGCGGCCGCATTCTGGACTAGCTGAAGTCGCCGAATGCTCTTCAAGGGCAGCCCCATGTAGAGCACATTGCAGTATTCCAGCCTAGAGGTCACAAGGGCACAAGTGACTGTTGTGAGGGCCTCCCGGTTCAGGTAGGGACGATGGGAAAGAATGGGAAAGAATACCACCATATTGTGGGAGAAAACAGCAATATATTCAGAAAAACCCGAAGGATTTTATTTCAACAAAGTGGGAATTAATGTAAGCCTGCAGTGACATTTTTGAAGACACTTTTTGAAGGGAAAGATTTGGGGTGATGGGGTATGAACTATGCTTTTGTGTAGAAAGAAGTAATAATGGGATTTCCATTTGAGGTTGGTTAAACCTCATTTGGAATAAAAAATATACAGTGTTCAACTTTTAGACATAGACAAAGACTAAGGTATATACAGAAGGTGAGAAAGGTTTTGGTAATATTTGATTTATGGGAAACATCATAAAATGACAGACCTGCTAGGAAAAGAATCATTTGATAAAGGATGCACTTTTGTCTAGGAATAATTTGAGAAAGGGACAACTCCTTCAGGGATTGTTTGAGATTTATTTTTATAAAAATAACAGGAAGTTATTTAGTCAATTCAAGTGCATGCTCACTCAGGGAGAAATTAGATTAAGGGATGGGAAATATATTTCTATTTTGATTACATATATAATAGCAGTTAGACTTATATACCGCTTCATAGGGCTTTCAGCCCTCTCTAAGTGATTTACAGAGTCAGCATATTGCCCCCAACAACAATCCGGGTCCTCATTTTACCCACCTTGGAAGGATGTAAGGCTGAGTCAACCTTGAGCCGGTGAGATTTGAACAGCCAAACTGCAGAACTGCAATTAGCTGAAGTAGCCTGCAGTGCTGCATTTAACCACTGCGCCACCTCAGCTCTTATCTCATCTGCAGTTCCCAAGCCACAAAGAAGAGGGAGTCAAACTATTCTCCAAGGCACCTGAGGGTAGAACAAGAAGCAATGGGTGGAAACTAATCAAGAGGAGAAGCAACTTAGAACTGAGGAGGAATTTCCTGACAGTTAGAACAATTAATCAGTGGAACGACTTGCCTCCAGAAGTTATGGATGCTCCAACACTGGAGGTTTTTAAGAAGAGATTGGACAACCATTTATCTGAAATGGTATAGTTTCCTGCTTGAACAGGGGGTTGGACTAGAAGACCTGCAAAGTCCTTTCCAACTCTGTTATTCTTTTATTCTCCACCTATTGATGTCTGCTAGGGACAATGGTGAATTGAATTAATTACCGCTATTGTTGAGTGATTTGAATGAACATACCCTTGCTCCAGTTCTTGAACAACAGGGAATTGATTTGTCCATTGTCAAAGAGATTATTGTTTTCAGGAAAACAGTATTTTTCTAACTGTCTTAGCAAGACGTCTTTGGTTGATAGAGAAATTCTTCCGATCAGCCACCAGCAGATGGATGGAATTTTTCTCGCACTGTTCTGAAACAATCTTCCAGCTGGGTGTTCAGGGGATAAAATATGAGCTCATAGTTGGCTGAATGTTGCAATCACCACAGAATGTGATGCTTAAAAGCTGGGTTTTATCAGCTTGCCATGTTTTAAAAATAATTCATTTCCTTAGCAACATTTGCTTTTTTGTAGAGGTAGGGTGGAGGAAAATGAAGTTTTCCAGTCTTGTGATTAATGATACCAAGTGGACATGAACTTTATTTCAATCAGGGTTTTTTTTAAAGATATTTCATAATTCATCTAATATCTATTCTGCTTTTTAAATGGCAAATTGCACAAATTTTATCTGATCAGACTTGGAACTGAAGGGCACCATGTGTATAATTTAAAGTGTATAATTTAACTAGAGGATGTACAGGTAATCCTTGACTTACAACCATTCATTTAATGACCAAAGTCACAACAGCACTGGCAAAAATCACGTAAGACTTTTTCACACTTACGACATTTGCAGGCTCTCCAAGGTCACATGGTCAAAATTTGGATGATTGGCAGCTGGTTCATATTTATGACGGTTTCATTGTCCCGCAGTCATTTGATCCCCTTTTGGGACCTTTTGATGAGCAGAGTGCAGTACTGCTCCGCTGACTGCTAGCTGCAGTTCAGCAGTTCAAATCTCACCAGCTCAAGGTTGATTCAGCCTCCCATCCTTCCAAGGTGGGTAAAATGAGGACTCAGATTGTTGGGGGCAATTATGCTGACTCTAAATCACTTAGAGAGGGCTGTAAAAATACTATGAAACGGTAATAAGTGCTATTGCTATTCCCTTCCCAACTGTGTGTGTTACTAACCTGAAAACTACAGTGATTCACTTAACAACTGTGGCAAGAAAGGTCGTGAAATGGAGAAAAACTCACAAAACTCATATAAGAGCTGAGGTGGTGCAGTGGGTAGAGTGCAGTACTGCAGGCCACTTCAGCTGACTGTTATCTGCAGTTCGGCGGTTCAAATCTCACCAGGCTCAAGGTTGACTCAGCCTTCCATCCTTCTGAGGTGGGTAAAATGTGGAGTGAGATTGTTGGGGGCGATATGCTGACTCTGTAAACCGCTTAGAGAGGGCTGAAAGCCCTATGAAGCGGTATATAAGTCTAACTGCTATTGCTATTGCTATAACAATGTCTTACTTAGCATATTAGGCTCAATTGTGGTCATAAGCCAAGGATTACCTTCCCTTTTTAACTTTTGAAATGCATAATGTGCTTTCCGCTGCACATTTCTGCTGCTCTTTGAGTGACACTTGGCCATGGGTCTCAGGGAATGACCAATTGACCATGCAGCATAGGTCACACTGCCAGTCCAAAAAGCACTAGAGCGGAGTTGGCAAATTTCAGATGTCTGGACTTCCATTTCCAGAATACTGACTGGGGAATTCTAAAAATTGAAGTCCAACATAGCCGAAAAGTGCCAAGTTTGTGGGGGGGGGGGGGGGAAAACACTCAGCAAGCCTATCTCACAAATTTCAAAGACAGCAGGATGCTATGGGGGGGAAAAATGAGAATACTAAAACTTTTAAAGAATGGCAACAACAAACTATTAGTTAGCTCACATATTTAGTCACTTCTTTCTGCCTTTATCAGCTTTCCTTTCCTTTCTCAGGGAAGGACTAATGCTAGCCATACCTCATCCCACTGTGAATTGGCTGGCAGTGAAACACCCAAATATCCTGCCAGGAGGCTCCAGCACAGAATTCTTTTTAATCCCTAGAGAATTCTTGGCTTCTCTCTTACTGTATTCATGTAAGTGAGTCTTTGAAAGTTTATTACTGCTGCTTAGTACCTTAGGCTAAATGATAAAACCATGGTTCCAACAGCTGAAATGTATTTTGTTCCATCCCAATAGAGCAGATACCGCTAACATAATTCACTACTCCTCACCCAGAAGTTTTCTAGAAATGCTTTTTCACTGAAGGAATCGTGGTGCCTGCTTATTTCTGTCCACTAAGACATGTCTCAGCAGAAGGCCTTCAATCAGTAGGGTGGGTGGGTGGGTGGAGGAATCTTGGGGTATGTTACACAATAATAAGTGATGGTTGGTAAGCAGGAAACATGTAATCTCGTCTCCTGCTGAAACAGCCCACTCACAAGACAAAGGGAGAAGCATGATCCTACATGAGAGTCCAAATACAGTTTGTCAGGAATAAACATATGATTAAGAGGATGTGCTTTTTTAAAAGAGTCTCATATAGCTCCATTAGAGAAAAAAGCAGCAAAAGAAAGAAAAGTCTTAGCTGCAAGACTAGCTTTGCAAAATAGAATTTGGTTTAGTGATAGTGTAAGTGGATTTGAAACATTTCAGCATTAAATATATATATTTAATATATACACTAATATATATATTAGTGTATATAATACACTATAATACACTACAGCTGATAAGGAGGAGACCTGTGGCATAATGGGTAAGACGTTTGCCTAAGATGCAATACAGCACAGGTTCGAATCCCAGTAAGGGTATGGCTGGCTGATGAGAGCTAAATAGCTTGAAATGGATCTATACTGGTCTCCCTTTATTTATTTATTTATCAGCATATAAAAGCATATATATATATATATATATATATATATATATATATATATATATATATATATATATATATATATATATATATATATATATATATATATATATATATATATATATATATATATATGAGGTTTTCGCGGGTGTTAGTATGTAGGTCTTTGCTTATTCGGGTTTTCTCCCGCGTAAAATTGGAGGTGTCTTGGCGACGTTTCGACAAAGTCTCATTCGTCATCTTCAGGCTTGTTTGCTCAGCTTCATGCTTCCAGGAGCAATGTGAGATCTCGGCTGTTTCTTCCTTTTAACTGCCAGTGGGGGTTTGAGCTGATTGGGTGGGAGCTTGGCTGTGTTCTGATTGGGTGGAGGTGTGTTCTGATTGGATGGGGGTTTGTGTTTCATGTAAGGATTGGAGGGGTTTAAAGTGGCTAATGGTGCAGTTGCAAACATCCATGCAGAAAGCAGACTAAAACCCACACTGATGATGAGGCACCACCAAGGACCAGAAGCCAGACCGCAACAAGCCTGAAGATGACGAATGAGACTTCGTCGAAACGTCACCAAGATACCTCCAATTTTACGCGGGAGAAAACCCAAATAACCAGACCTACACACACACACACAAACGTACGTACGTATGTATATGTATATGTATATGTACATCTACATCTACATCTACATCTACATCTACATCTACATCTACATCTACATCTACATCTACATCTACATCTATATCTATATCTATATGCACCTACCTACCTACCAGCTAATATGTCTTAATACATCCTTCTTGAAGCTGGAATGGGATGCATCACTTTTTCTTTGTGTATTTGCTGGGACAGAGTAGGAATTCTCTTTTAACAGTGTTCTACGTAATACCCATGTTTCCCGGAAAACAAGACCGGGTCTTAATTTTCTCTTGAGCCCCAAAATAAGCACTAGGGCTTATTTTTTTTGGGGGGGGGGTGTCTTATTCATTTTTTTACTATGTACTGGAGGCCATTTCTTGCTTGCTTGTGGCTGCATTTGGAAATGTGAAAAATGAATAAATAAATATAAGAGTAAGATTAAAAAAAATAAACAAAAAGCTAAATACAAATGTAATCCAAGAATAGCAATAGCAGTTAGACTTATACACCGCTTCATAGGGCTTTCAGCCCTCTCTAAGAAGTTTACTGAGTCAGCATATCGCCCCCACAGTCTGGGTCCTCATTTCACCCACCTCAGAAGGATGGAAGACTGAGTCAACCTTGAGCCGGTGAGATTTGAACCGCCGAACTGCAGATAGCAGTCAGCTGAAGTGGCCTTCAGTACTGCGCTCTAACCACTGCGCCACCTCGGCTCTTACAAGATTATAAGATTGTAAGTCAACTAAGGGACTATACGGATTTGGAATATTGGGAGTTTTGCTATAAGATTTTGGAAATACTTACATAGTATCTTCATGGCAACTAAATTTTCTACTCTACATTAAATCATAACAAAACCTCGAATCGACAATATCGACAAAAATTGTTTGCTAGAGTGGATGAAATATTCCAGGCATAAAAGGAAAAAGAAGATCCTCATTGAGATGGAATGACAGAAAATGGAATGGCATTTGAAATTCTCCAGGAGATATTTGAAGAATGAGGACAAAAAGTAGCAGTGACAATACCAGCATTGATGTGCTTCTATGGATAGACTATGTGCAAAAGAAGTTAAAAAAGAAATGACAGATATAAGAAAGAATACCTTGGAAGCTCTACAGGACAAGGACCTGAAGCAAAGCTCATCTGATACAGATATATTGGAATATAAATAAATTGTTGAAATATTAGAAAATAAAAAGATGATTATAAGATTGAGATAACGGCTAAAGTGGCAATTCAATGACATGCCAAGAGAATGCCCTGGATAATGGTTATTTATTAGATTTACAAAAGGAGTTTTATAAAGCTTTTGAGTTGGGGGGAAAAACTTAAGAGAGATAAAATGCTATGATAACTCTGAATGAATTAAATATCAAGATTGCTAGAAGCAAAAGGAAGAAATGCAAAGTTCTATTCTAAATGGGGGGAAAAAATCTGTGGTTTCTGGAATTTTTATAACCCTATCTCACCCATGTCAATAAATCTTGCTAAAGAGAACTCTCAAAGAAATGGAAAACAAAGCAGTTAAGCAGTTGCCAGAAAATACTGTCAGTTTCCCACGTATGAACAGGTCTTTCCATTTTGGGACAACAGTGGTCCAAACTGTATCCCATACCAAAGGGATTGTTGTAATCCCACTACCTTTTTTAAAAGAGGTCTGGCCACATTGGAGGACTTGTTTCTTATGTATAACATGTGATGCGAACACAGCAATTGTGCCTGGCTTACTGGGAATTAAGATTAATTGGTTGGGTTTGTAGTCTTACCCAACCAGAAAGAAATAAAATAGAAGCATCTCTTCATCTGAGTTTTTTGGGGAGTAGTTAAAACAGGCAAGACAACAAATGCAGCAAATTGGAGTCTTAATTTGCAAAAGTTGCTGAAAATAAGCAGAAAATTGTGCTATTATGATTGGTTGATTTGTGACTGCATTTTAATGGCTTAGACATGGGGCAATTTTGCGATCTGCTCCTAAAGGCTAGGACGCAGTGTCTCAGTGGCTAAGACACAGAACTTGTTGATCAGAAGGTTGACAGTTCAGTGGTTCGAATCCCTAGCACCGCGTAACAGAGTGAGCTCCCATTACCTCTCCCAGCTTCTGTCAACCTAGCAGTTTGAAAGTATGTAAAAATGCAAGTAGAAAAATAGGAACCACCTTTGCTGGGAAGATAACAGTGTTCCATGCGCCTTCGGCATTTAGTCATGTTGCCCACATGACCATGGAGATGTCTTCAGATAGCACTGACTCTTTGGCTTTGAAATGGAATGAGCACTGCCCCCTAGAGTCAGGAACAACTAGCACATATGTGTGAGGGGAACCATTACTTTTACCTAAAGACTATGAGACCTTTTGGGTGAACTCTTATGCAAATGTCCTTTTCTTGTTCTCTAACCTCCAGGGAGATAATTCATGGCATGGAGTTTTAACTACCATTAATGAAGCATATATTTTAGAGATAAAGATGAAGACAGAGATGAAATGTGGACATGTCCTTCAAAACCCATGGAACTTTTGAAGCGAGTCTTTGATCTTTCTTTGCAATCTAGTTTTGGATCGTTTAGCGAGTTTCCCACACAGCTCACACGCAGCAAGATGCCCAATGTTTCTCTAGCTTCAGTGCTTTTGGAAGCCGGCTTGTGCAATCTAAACAGAATGCAAAATAAAAACTTGGCATGAAAGCTTCTCCGTTCTGAAGGCATCACTGTCAAGTAATGGAAAGATTTGAGTTTACACTTTCGAAAAGTGTAATTTTGTGTTGCTTTCTTTCTCGCCGCCCCTCTCCCCGGAATTTTGTTGCGGGTTGACTAATCCTGATATCTCTTGCCTTCCTCCACATTCTGTCTCCTATCCCTCCATGCCTTTTGGGGGCAACTTGTGCATTTGATTTAACACTAGGCAGCTGATGGAAAGAGAATGTGGTACAGGCATGTGCCATCCAGTCTGGCTGATTGTATTCCCATCACAATACAAGACTGTGCGTCCACATTTTCATCATTTGCATAGAAAATGTCTTCATATTGACCCTGCTCTGTTTATCAGTGATGGGAATATGCTTTCGCCAAAGTCTACTCAGTGTTTTCCTTTCCCCCTTCCCTCTTTTCTCAGGGTCCCATTTGTGGTTCTTCAGCTAAGGTTTTTCAAGGCTGCTGTATTGGGTTTGGGTTGCTTTTTCTAAGCAATAAAGGTAAAGGTTCCCCTCGCACATATGTGTTGGTCATTCCTGACTCTAGGGGGCAGTGCTCATCTCCGTTTCAAAGCCGAAGAGCCAGTGCTATCCGAAGACGTTTCTGTGGTCATGTGGCCGGCATGACTAAATGCCAAAGGCGCATGGAACGCTGTTACCTTCCCACCAAAGGTGGTTCCTATTTTTCTACTTGCATTTTTACGTGCTCTCGAACTGCTAGGTTGACAGAAGCTGGGACAAGTAACTGGAGCTCATTCTGTTACATGGTGCTAGGTATTCGAGCCGATGAACTGCCGACTTTTCTGATCGAAAAGCTCGGCGTCTTAGCCCCTGAGCCACCGCGTCTAAGCAACAGACATTTGGTAAACTTCAGTGGCACAAATACATTTTAAGAGAAAAGCCTTCACTTCCCTGAATGCATTGAGGTTTTTTCCCTTAAAAAATGTTTAGGATGACCATATTAAAGCATTATGATACATTTTGTTGCTACCTCCACCACTTCCCTCTGATTGCCATCCTGCCCTCCCTACCATTATTCAGAATATCTGCATGGAATTGCTCCAGTGATCTCCATGTCTGCATATTGGGTTACTTGCAGTCAATTTGAATGAGAGTTAGCTGAAATGCATATGGCTAAATTGATTCACTAATCACCGATGCTGACATTTGAGTTTGACCAAGGTTAATGGTCAAACTCCATCAAAATCTTTTATTTTTTGCAGGGGGGGAAAAAAAGCACTTTGCCCATTTTGTTTCGTATTTATTTTGCCTTTGATTACAGATAAAAAAGATGCTGTATTACTGTTCTGGAGTTAGGCCAGCATCATGTGGCCTTTTAGCATGGCTATAAATTGTTCTGCAATTTATTTGGGAGAGTACAAATACGCTATTTGGATGTTTTTAGAGTTCTTTTCCTCTCTCCTCAACCATGTTACTGTTACTTTGAAAGACCGAGTTTTTGTAGCGCATTGGGCAATTTTATAGTTTTGTTTTGTGTTTTCCTCTCCTGCTTTATGTGTTCAATCTTACTGAAGTGCATACGTGTTCTTTCCCGTTACTGTTTTATAAGGAGCAATATAACAAGCAAAAAAAAAAGCAGAAATTGAAAATCATGGTATACTTGTACAGACACATATTAAAAAATATGGAAGAATCGGAGAAAGGCCGGTCAGTCACTATTGTTATGGTGTAATACTGTAGAAGGCCCCTTAATCATTTTTGTTGCTGTTTCTAGAGTCTCAACATCTTGTTTTATATCGTGGCGACCGAAACTGGATGCAATATACATTTCTAAATGCCTCCCTATCCTCTTTACTCCCTCCATTCTAAAAATATACTTTTCCGTGGGATCCAGTGGTCGTATTCTGCTGCTTCTGACCGGTTTGCCCAAACGAGGAGCAGAAATCGCAGGTGGCCATGCTCACCCGCCCCAGCTCTACGGCATCCCATTTGGGACCTTTTTTTAGACAAAGCACATGCGCAGAAGGCGCACACACTCATATTTGCAAACTGGTAGGGAAGGTAAATGAATATCACCTCAGATGGATCCCTCATCCCAGTGCTGAAATTCAAAAAATTTACTACCAGTTCTGTGGGCGTGGCTTGGTGGGCGTGGTATGGCTTGGTGGGCATGGTTTGGTAGGCATGGCAGGGGAAGGATACTGCAAAATCTCCATTCCCACCCCACTCCATGGGAAGGATACTACAAAAATCTCCATTCCCACCCCACTCCATGGGAAGGATACTACAAAAATCTCCATTCCCAACCTACTCCAGGGGAAGGATACTGCAAAATCTCCATTCCCACCCCAATCCAGGGGAAGGATACTACAAAAATCTCCATTCCCACCCCAATCCAGGGGAAGGATACTGCAAAAATCTCCATTCCCACCCCATTCCAGGGGAAGGATACTGCAAAATCTCCATTCCCACCCAACTCTGGGGCCAGCCAGAGATGGAATTTGTTGGTTCTCTGAACTACTCAAAATTTCCGCTACTGATTTCCAGAACGTCAGAACCTGCTGGATTTCACCTTTGTCTCATCCCCACACTCCAATATTTTTCTTGAATGGTGCAGAAAGAGAGGTCTCCAACTTGCCATCTCTAGTTGAAGGTGAAATAATCTAAGACCGCCTCTATCCAGACCATCCAGGCCAGTTATCCATAGGGTTATTTTCAGCGACTGGAAAGTTGGGTGGAAAGTTGGGTGAAAGCTTGATATACAGATACAGGTAATGCAAATTCTTGCTTGTTGTACATGTCCCCCCCCCTCTCTCTATTGTTGGCGGCCTTTGTCTTGTTTTTGCCAATTAACTTTATTAAACCCTATTTAATAAATAAACAGCAAGCTATGCTTTTGCTAGCTGAACTAAGTGGTATGTGTGCTCTGATGTGGATATAAGGTTTGAATAGGATTCTGCTTGCTGCAAACTAAACTGGAAATTACTGACAGTCATTTTCCAATAGCGTGAAACCAGCCGTGAGGAAAGCTACAGTTTTGTTGTTGTTTTTTTAAATGCCTCTCATTCAAATTTGGTTATCATGTCCTGATGATGGGAAGATTCATTTATGATCTATAGCTTTATCCACTCTCGACACCCGCAGGAAGAAAAAAATCAATCTTTATGGTTCTATTATTCTCTCTTCCCCATGCATACACAATTCAGGGTGATGATGCCTTTCAACTACAACTCCCATCAATTCTCTACCAGGTTGCAATCAAGTTATTGTCCAATATTTCCAAAGGGCATTGTTTTATTCATTTCTCTATTGAGTTATGTTGGAAGAAATGCCCATCTGTTGGAAGAAATGCCCATCAGTGCCAAGTGGGAAGAAAGACACTGGAAACATGGAGACTGCTTGAAAAGATGATTTAATTGTGGGCAGGACCACATGGTTTGAGGTCCTGGGCAAAAAAGAGGACATGGGAGAGAGAGAGAGAGATTTATACCCTCCCTTAGGCCCTGCCTTGGAACTTCCTATTCCTGTGTAAGAAATGTATTCTGATTAGTTATGAGACTCCCATGAGACCATGCAGGGGTACCTGTTGTGGCCCAGCAGGAGCCATTGGAACTGCCACCAGACTCCGACAGTGAGGGGCCCTATGAGTTGGCTTTGGAGGATGTGGAGGACCCTGGACAGGGTTCCGACTCTGAGCAGGGTGCAGAGAGGCTGGTTGGCCACCCGGAGGCGCCTGAGCCTTGGACCAGTGGGGAGGAGACAATGGAGTGCGCCTGAGCCTTGGACGTCATCAGTGGGGAGGCGTAAGGAACAGTTGTGCAGTTACAGGAGGTAATTGCACTCAGCTGGTGGTAATTAGGCTCCTCTCAAGTCTATAAAAAGGAATGCTTGTGCACACGCCCCATTTGCAGGAGTCAACGTCATTCCTAACACTGGAGAAGCTGTTATCTGTCGAAGTCTGAGTTGCTGCCAAGGTTCTTATCTGTTTGTTATGCTTGGCTTTCAGCCACCGAGGTTTTGGTTTCTTGCTAATAAAGTGATGTGACATTCCAGTTAAGCTTGTCTCGGCATTCGTTACTGGACAGAGGAGGGGGTCTGAATAGGTAACCATGTAATCTTGAGTCCCAAGCTTGGTGATTGCTGGGTGATGTAATCTCCCCAGGTGCCATGTGGTGAGTTCTGTTGCTAGATGGGTAGAGGGTTAATCCTATCATGTCCTGAGGTCCATGTCTTTTGTGTTGTGGATTAGCTGGCCCAGGCTTTCTGGGGCTTTTAGCAAAGGTGGGGGATGCTTTCCAAGTGCATGTTTCTTCTTTTCTCATCCAGAGGTATAATATTCTGCCTTTTTAATATTTCCTAGAATATTTCATTCTTCCAGGAGAGGGGTGGGATGCTAACTTCCTCCAGCTACCATCTAACTCCAACTGATTCTGCATGGCTTAGAATATACAGGTATTCAATTCAGTTCAATTCAGAATAGAGCTGGAAGGGACCTTGGAGGTCTTCTAGCCTTACCCCCTGCTGAAGCGGGACACACCCTATACCATTTCAGACAAATGGCTGTCCAGTCTCTTCTTAAAAACCTCCACTGATGGAGCACCCACAACTTCTGGAGGCAGACTTTTCCACTGATCAATTATCCTCACTGTTAGGAACTTTCTCCTTAATTCCAGGTTGCTTATCTCCTTGATTAGCTTCCAACCATTGCTTCCTGTCTGCCCTCTGGTGCTTTGCAAAATAAGTTGATCTCCTGTTCTTTGTGGCAACCCTTGAACTATGGTCGTAAATCGAGGTAGTCCTAAATTTATAACCACAAAATATGTATATTTACTGCAAACTGACCAGGGGTGGGTTTCAGGCGGTTCGCGGCGGTCCCCGCAAACCGGTTGGTCGGCGAACCTGGAAGTAAGTAACTTCCGGGAACTCCGAAGGATCCACCCACCCGCCCACGTTTCTTACCCGGTTTTGACGAGTTCTGCGCTTCCACGCATGCGCAGAACGCATACAGCGCCTGCGCGATCCTCCAGGAGCAGCTGGAGCATTGCACAGGCACTAGTACGCATGCGTGCACTGCGCGCGTGCACGAGGACGCCGCCGGCCCTGTTCCAACCAAACCGGTTGGAACGGGGCGAGAAACCCACCCCTGAAACTGACGTATCCTGTATCCTATTCAAATTCAGCAACTGATTCCTGTAAATTTAAACAAACGAGCGAGCTCTAATTGTGAAGGAAAAAAATCAACTTATGTAAAATTACTAAGCAGATAATAGGTGAAGTTCAATTGTTAAGTCAAGCAGCAGCGCAATCCCGAATCAGGGAGAAACGAGTGAAAGACTTGGTTACATTAAAGATGAAAGCTGAGTAATCCTGTCAAGCATCATTCGGGATTTCTGTTACAAAGCACAAAAGTGGTCTCTCTCGTAAATATTGTTTCCACCAACCTAGCTAGTGCGCCATATGGGCTGTTACGCTTTAAATTGCATCTGGCATTCGTTTGTGCTTCTCCTGGTGGCATCTCTTAATGGAGGTTTTATTTCCCCCAAACAGTCTGGTCTTTTATGGCTCAGCTCTTTGCTTCTACACACAATAGTGATTATGCTCTTAACACAGAAAGGTGAAAGGTGAAATCCCTTTTCCTACCACATTTAGGAAAAGGGATTAGAACACAGTAGAAGAGAAAGCAAGGGGATTCAGTTCAGTTGCAGTTGAGTTGGGGCCATGATGTTTGAGAAATTCTGGGCTCAACATCTGTCAGGTAATGAGGATTTAATAGCTGCCAGCTGATGTAAGGTTGTAAGCTGTAACCTGTAAGCTGACACAATGGGGATGATTCAGCAATGGTTATTCCATAGGTATAGCCAGTTTAAGACGGAGTCCACACAAGCCATTTACCGTTTTAAGAGGTGTCTATATATTGGTGGCCATTAGAGGGCATTTTCTCTCTCGTCGTTTGTCTCATTTCTCTCCTTGTGTCGATAGCTGAGTGGTAAGGGATTTAGCTACTATCTGTATGTCTGTATATATTTGTATATAAACCACTATTAATTGTCTAAAGGCTCTGTGTGCTGTATTTTCTCCTGCTCATCTCTTCAATAAGGCAACTTTGGGAGACTTACAAATGATAAAAAAGACAATTATAGAAATATAAAAAAGTTACTTGAGAGCTTAGAGGAGGGAGATGGATAGCACAGGGATGAGATCTTCTTCTCCCATATTTAACCATCTTCAGGGGTCCTTGGTGCTCTCTAAACTTTCTTGTTTTCTTGCAGTCATTTCATTACCCAAGCTAGGTAACATCATCAGTGTTAATAAGAAGTGCAGTTTGCTGTTAGTGTATATTCTAGTGGCTTGCCTATCAGTGTTGGCAGGGGTGGGCTTAGAGATTCTTTGGTCGGCTGTTCGCTGTTGGCTTCTTTTGGCATTTTCTTCATTGGTGTATCATTTACTTGATGGTTGGTTTGAGATTGACCTTGGAATGAATCTATGCTGATCTGGATGCTGATTGCTGGTGCTCAGGTCATTTTGTTCCTTTTTGGGCTGCACGGTGATCAAACCAGTCAGTCCTGGAGGAGATCAACCCTGATTGCTCTTTAGAACCCCAGATCCTGAAGATGAAACGCAAATACTTTGGCCACCTAATGAGAAGGAAGGACTCCCTGGAGAAGAGCCTCATGCTGGGAAAGATAGAGGGCAAAAGAATAGCAATAGCATTAGCAGTTAGACTTATATACTGCTTCATAGGGCTTTCAGCCCTCTCTAAGCGGTTTACAGAGTCAGCATATCACCCCCACAGTCTGGGTCCTCATTTCACCCACCTCGGAAGGATGGAAGACTGAGTCAACCTTGAGCCGGTGAGATTAGAACCGCTGAACTGCAGATAACAGTCAGCTAAAGTGGCCTGCAGTACTGCACCCTAACCACTGCGCCACCTCGGTGCAGGACGACAGAGAATGTGGTGGCTGGATGGAGTCACTGAACCAGTAGGCGTGAAATTAAATGGACTCCAGAAGATGGTAGAGGACAGGAAGGCCTGGAGGAATGTTGTCCATGGAGTCGCGATGGATCAGACACGACTTTGCAACTAACAGCAACAAATATATATATTTGTCTATGTGTCTATTGATGACTGATTTATCACAGTGCCAGCTTCTAGAAATTCCTTGGCGTTTTTGAACTTGCCTTGGTCTAGGATGGTCACCTTCTCCCGCTTGACACTATGGTTAAATCTGTATGTTGTGAAATGAAAGAATTTTCATCATGTCTTCTGACTCCTAGTTGGTGTTCTGCCAGTCTTCTGGTAAACATTTTCAGTAAGGAATGCTCTCATCAAGGCCCCAAGCCCACTAGCAGTTTTTTTTAGGCCTCTCAGAAAGGCCAAGATGGTGGCAGTCCATCTCACCTCTGACAGTATAATGTTCCACAGGGCAAGGCCCACAAAAGACTCTTCTTGATCTCACCAGTTGAAATTCCTTAGTAGATGGGGTTTGCAGTAAGCTCCTTCCGCTGGAGGTAGTGCGGTGGGCCAACCCCACTGGGGCAAGAGAGCTTCTCAGATACTCTACACCCATGCCATAAAGGGTTCCTTCATCCAAATCTTTTCAGCAGCTGGCTTTCCACCGCTGCAAATTTGATAATAATAACCAACACCTTACCCAGATTGAAGCAAGGACGGGGGAATTAAATGGTTCTTGAAAAGTCAGTTCTGCTGTTCTCCCACAAAAGCATTCACAAAATGAATGGATAACGTAGGGAACACACACACTTTTTGCACATCCAACTTTGCCCAAATATCTGCATGAGAGTTTTTATTATTGAGAACAGTCTCAAAAATAGCTATTTTCCTCACATGCAGCTAAAAATATAGATGGCAGTGGGAGAGTAAGCATATTGCATGCTGCTGAAGTCTAGGAACATATATTTATTTCACACCGATTTGATTGTCTGAGTAAGTCTCCAAAAGCAGCCCCAAATAGTGTGTGCTGCAGTAGTCTAACCTCAGAATAATGAAGGCTTGACTGAGTGTCGCTGAGGCCTCTCTGATTAAAAAAAATGAAGATATGGGAATGGCGATAAAATGAAGTGGCACTGTGTTGTACCACTTGAGTTGAGATGAATTGCAACTCATTTCTATCCTGTCCTCCTCCTCCTCCTTTTTTTTCCCTTTTAAGAGGACTTGTTTGATCTTTTGTCTTACAGAAACTTATTATGGCTAATTACTTAATAATGGACTTTTCTCTTCCAAGGATCCTTTCCTTTAAGTGTCGTCTCACAGGGGAGTTCTTCATTTGATTTCTCTCCATCATAACACAGCTTTCATTAAGTCGTGGCTTTTAAAAATCTGATAGGAGCAGTTAGCGTAAAAAACGAAGCCTTTAGAATTTTGTTTTCAAGTTGTCAGTTTGAAAAACCAAACAAAGACGCCTGATAATATGTGCGCCAAAGAAAAGAGCGCTTTAGCTTTTGAATAACAGCCTTGGGTTATCCAAGATACCAAACTGTCCAAATTAAGACAATTAATGCTTCAACCCACCATTTCATATTTCTCATTTGCAATTCCATCTTCCTAGTGTTTTCTTTGTAACAGGGCAAAACTGCATCCGAAACCCCTTCTTTAGAAAGACAGCCACGGTGATAAGATTAGGAAAGTTTTGATCAGCAATTCTTTGCTTTATTGCTTCATAGCGGAGATTATGGTTTATTGCCAAATTGTGTCTTTATTGAGATATTACGTACGTGGTGCTCTCTGGGCTTATCTGGCCCAAGATGAAATTGCAAAGTCCTCTACGGTGGATGAAGTGCCTCTTAAATATCTTCAGCGAGTCTGATGAGTTCCATTTGGTTGCTCAGGAGAGGACACTGTAATGGATGTGATAGGTGATACGTTACAAATCCTTGTACGAGAAATAAGGGCTGTAAGATATCCCGAACCTCATTTGTTGGGGGAAATGAACCAATCATTCTTGTGGCAGGAAATTCCGGTAAATTGAAGACCAACACTTCAATTGTTTCTTTTCCTAAGATGCTTTTTATTTTTTACTGAGACTTGGAAGCTGATTGGGCCGATTATTCCTTCTGAAACTAGGATATAAAACATCTATCGATGTCAGATTCCAAAATCCAAAAGCGACACATTGACATTCTTCTAGTTCCTTTATTATTCCTCACCTATAGACAGAAACCTTGCCATACTAAAGGAAACTACTCACACTGTAAGGTAGAAGGAGCTGTCTAAACGGTTCCACCACAAAACCGTGATAGACTAAAGCGCGCTCGACGAAAGCGTGTACATGACGTCATCACAGCACGACGAAAACAGCACGCTGTGAGCGGTAAAGTTAAAATTAATGCGCAAATCTAAACCTAACACCCCCCCAAACCTAACCCTAAACCTAACCCTAACCCTAACCCTTAACCTAACGCTAAACCTAACGCTAACCCTTAACCTAACCCTAACCCTAACCCTAACCCTAACCCTAACCCTAACCCTAACCCTTAACCTAACCCTAACCCTAACCCTAAACCTAACCCTTACCTTTACGTGAATCGGCTTGCTTTAAAAGCGCTTTTTAAAGCGCCCTTTTTTCTCCGCGGTCATATTTGTCATGCTGCTGATGACGTCAGGTACGCGCTTTAATCGGGCGCGCTTTAGTGGACCGCGGTTTTGTCGTGCCACGGTCTAAACTTCACTATCTTTTGCTCTTCTCTTCTCCCTCCTGGGAATCTGGACTACATTCCATCACAATCTGTCAACACAAGCTGGATTGTGGTGGTAGACTTTAGTCAATAACCTTTAATGAATGAAGAGCTTTGATTCTGCAGTAGATTGATGCAGGCTTATTCATTTCATTCTATAAAGCGTTAGGAGAAAATGTAATATATTAAATAGACATTTAAGTCACTGTATGTGCAAGTACCCATCACACCCAATCACACTTGCAAATGCAGTGACATCTAAAGCAAAGCATGATGATGTCAAAATGATGCTCTCATTATACAGTTAACAGTTATATCCTTCCTGACCAGAAATGATCCCACTGGAAACCTAAGCAGATTTAGAGCTGTCCATCCATCCATGAATAAGGCTGGTCCATGGAGTCCCTAGATATTTCTCTTGTCTCATCACACACACACACAACTCCCATCCATTTCAGTTCTGGAGGCGCAAGAGTATGCCATCAGCAAAATAATTGGTAACATATCCTGAGCTGCTGTGATATGTTGGATTTCATTGGTTCAGGTTTCTCTTTGATTGCAGTAAATTTCTCTCTTTTGTTCTGAAATTTTGGATGGTACATTTTAACTCCTGATTCCTTTAGGGGCGAATACAATTGTCCTAATTTAATGGGTTCCTCACCAGTGGCTCTTACGGAACAACTGTGGGGTAAAAGGAAGACATCACAGCATGGTATAAACAGTAAATGAATTACTTTCTGCCATTCAAGGAAGTAAAAATGCTCTGCTCACACAGTTCATCTAGAATTGGATTTGAGAAGAAATTGTACAGTCATTTGTCCATAGTGCTAGAACAGCGATGGCGAACCTTTTTTGGCTCCTGTGCCATAAGTGGGGGGAGCGCAGGGGGGGTCATGTGCGGACATGCTACACCCATAATGGGGTGGGTTCCTGCCAGTTCTAACCTCCCCCCGCCCGCCCGCTAATCATCAAGATGAAAAGCGAGAGGAGGAATTCTGGGAGTTGAAGTCCACAAGTCTTAAAGCTGTCAAGTTTGCACACCCCTGGGTTTTTTTTTCTAAAGGGTTAGGGGTGCAAGGCTCTTATAATTTGACAGCTTTAAGACTTTCGTGCTTCAAATGCCAGAGTTCCTGAGCCAACATTTTGGTTGCTAAGCAAGAGCGTTGTTAAGTGAGTTTCACCACATTTTACAAGTTGGTCACGCCCACCCAGTCACATGACTGCCAAGCCACACCCCCTCAGTCACATGGCTGGCAAGCCATTCCCACAAAGCAGGCCACACCTACAGAAGAGGTTCCAAATATTTTTTGAAACCCACCACTGACTTTATGGTGCTTTACAGCACTCTCTAAGCTGTTTATAATGTCAGCATATTGTCCCCAACAATCTGGACTCTTCATTTTACCAACCATGGCAGGATGGAGAAGCCCCATCAGGATCGAACTCCAGACTGTGGGCAGTCTTTGCCTGCAATACTTCATTCTACCCTCTGTGTCACCAGGGCTTCTCACACACAGAGAGACCCTGACATTTCTTTATATGAAATCTATAGTGTAGAAATAAATTGATTATTCAAAGGCTGCATACGATTCATAGCATTTGATTTGAGTAATATCAAACATTTCACTGTTATTGCAAGTGCCCAGTGGCAGTATCTGTTATAACAGTCGCAAGCAGCAATGTCTGCCAGCGGAACTGCTTAAGCCCCTGACACCAGCAACACATTTAATATATTTTACTAGTATTCAATATTATTCAAATTCTACATCATCTTTTAACAAAAACCTGCCTGGCTCACAAAATGAATCGGGGCTGCTTCTTAAATGAGAATAAAAGATTGAGTACCCTTGACCTGAAGTGAGACATTGTATGAAAGTAATGGATTGGTACTATTGAAGTTAAATTGTCTTCTATTACTTAGTTTTAAAAATATAATTTCATAACATCTAAGTTTCATTGCAATTGTACAAGAAGCTGTCTTGCATTGAGGCAGCCTCTATGTTAGCTACAAAAGATTTCCGAGAATCTTTTAAAAGGTCTTTTTCAGTTCTGCCCAATTAGGATGCTTTAATAAAATGTCCCCAAATCGGGAATTGTCCTGATTTCCTGAGATTGCTGCCTGAGGAATGCAGATATGAAGATATAATTTCAATAAAGCAGAAAAACGGCTAAGGAAACATGACTTATAACATGAACAGACTGAATGGGACACTTTGGGGCAAAGTAGCAACAGATGAATCTATCAATGTTGATTTATGTTCCCCTCGTCACTTTTCTCATTACAAATTCATTCTGTCCTTAATAAATGCAAATTTATTTAAGTCTGCATAAAATAATTTTTGGAGGGGCAGGGAATTTGAATTTTAGCTTGCTTCACATATAATTCTGCAACCTCCCCACACCACCAGCACCATAATGCTCTTTGATACATTTTTCACTGTGTGTGTGTGTGTGTGTGTGTGTGTGTGTGTGTGTGTTTTGTTGGTATTTGGGGGAGTATGGAGAAAGCTACATTAAAAGTTTCTAAACAGCCTGAATTGCAAAGTGTGATGAGATGATTCAGATTTTCAGATTAGTTAGAAGAACATTGGATTTTTAAGGCCCTACTGAAACATCAGACATCCAGAGTCTTCCATATGCTGTTGAGACGTTCAGTGTCTAAAGGCTAAGACTAAAAGTGAAAGTCCAAAGTTGGATTCAGAAATATATGAACTTTTTAAAAAATAAAACCTCTTCGGACTTTTGGCCATGGCTGGTGCCACAGAGATATTACCAGGATGAACAGAATCACAGCTCCATCACTGGAGGTTGTTAAGAAGAGATTGGACAACGGTTTGTCTGAAATGATATAGGATCTCCTGGTTGAGCAGGGGGTTGGACTAGAAGACCTCCAACACTGGCTATGGTGAGTTGGCCGTGGTGAGTTGCCGTGATGAGTTGACTGCAACAAGTTGGCCGTGATGAGTTGTCCATGGTGAGTTGGCCATAGTGAGTTGGCCATGGTGAGTTGGCTGTGGTGAGTTGGCCATGATGAGTTGGCCATGGTGAATTGGCTGTGGTGAGTTGGCCGTGGTGAGTTGGCTGTGGTGAGTTGGCCGTGATGAGTTGGCGATGATGAGTTGGCCATGATGAGTTGGCCATAATGAGTTGGCCATGGTGAGTTGGCTGTGGTGAGTTGGCCGTGATGAGTTGGCCATGGTGTGTTGGCTGTTGTGAGTTGGCCGTGATGAGTTTGCCATGGTAAGTTGGCTGTGGTGAGTTGGCCGTGATGAGTTGGCCATGGTGTGTTGGCTGTTGTGAGTTGGCCATAATGAATTGGCCATGGTGAGTTGGATGTGGTGAGTTGGCCATAGTGAGTTGGACGTGGTGAGTTGGACGTGGTGAGTTGGCTGTGGTGAGTTGGCCGTGGTGAGTTGGCCATGGTGATTTGGCCGTGGTGAGTTGGCCATGGTGATTTGGCCATGGTGAGTTGGCCATGATGAGTTGGCCATGGTGATTTGGCCATGATGAGTTGGCCATAATGAGTTGGCCATGGTGAGTTGGCTGTGGTGAGTTGGCCGTGATGAGTTGGCCATGGTGTGTTGGCTGTTGTGAGTTGGCCGTGATGAGTTGGCCATGGTAAGTTGGCTGTGGTGAGTTGGTCGTGATGAGTTGGCCATGGTGAGTTGGCCGTGGTGAGTTGGCCGTGATGAGTTGGCCATAATGAGTTGGCCATGGTGAGTTGGATGTGGTGAGTTGGCCATAGTGAGTTCGCCGTGGTGAGTTGGACGTGGTGAGTTGGCTGTGGTGAGTTGGCCGTGGTGAGTTGGCCATGGTGATTTGGCCGTGGTGAGTTGGCCATGGTGATTTGGCCATGGTGAGTTGGCCATGATGAGTTGGCCATGGTGAGTTGGCCATGATGAGTTGGCCATGATGAGGTGGCCATGGTGAGTTGGTTGTGGCAGCTCCGGCATTTGCGCACACATTCCGGTTTGAGCACTCGGTGCCGAAAAGATTCACCATCACTGCTGTAGGGGAAGGCAACAAACACTGAATTTGGAAGATATGGCATATGTCTCTGCCGTGAACTCACTGGGACATTTCTTCTTGGGGTTATCTTTTCATTTGTCCTATGAGAGTTAAGCCAGATTTGACTTTAAGGGCTAATTGTTACAATTTCTATGATTTGCAATTCACTTTAAAGAAAAAAGAAATAAGAAGTAACCCAAATGAGATAATATTTGAGGTGACCCCTCATGTCATCCCTGAACTACAAATAGAATAGAATAGAAAAGTTTATTTATAGGCCGCCCTTTTCCCTGGGGGGACTCAGGGCGGCTTACAATTCATGGGGAGGGGAATACAAACAGTAAGACATAAAACAATACATAATTAAAAATAAAACACAACATTCATCATTCGGGTGGGGACGGATTACAATCTAACCCCAGGCTTGATGGGATAGCCAGATCTTAAGGGCTGTGCGGAAGGTCTGGAGGGTGGTGAGGGTACGGATCTCCACGGGGAGATCGTTCCACAGGGTTGGAGCTACTACAGAGAAGGCTCTCCTCCGCGTAGTCGCCAGTCGACACTGACTGGCAGATGGGATTCGGAGGAGGCCTAATCTATGTGATCTAATTGGTCGCGAGGAGGTGATTGGCAGGAGGCGGTCTTTATTAGGATCATATTTACTTATTTAAACAAGAACACAGCACTTTCTGTCATAAACTAAAACAAAACTTGAGGATATTCACACTCATTAAAAAAAAAAACTTATCACAGTCAAATCAGGAGAATATTAAAATGTGAAGGTTTGATGGAAGGAATCTTCAATCCAACAGATCCTGAAAAAAAAGAAGAAATTTAAAGTGGAAATTGATTGGCATAAATCTAAAATACTAATTATTGAATGTGAAATACTTTGATATTTGGGAGAAAAGGGGTGGTTGTGTAAATATTAAACATTCTTTGGTGTTGCTCTTGTGAATACAGAAGGGAGCCTTCCCGTGAGAGCCTTCATCATAATGAACCTCCCTTCTCCGTTTCCATTTTGCATCTTGATAGGTGGCCAAAGAGGTGCCTCTTTGATTTGTCCACCAACCCCACATAAAGCCTTCAAATCCTTTGTAACACCATTATGAACAGGAAACTCATTGTGTGAAACTGTACTGAGGGAGTGATTACGTCCTACGGAGTTTGTTTTGACTGTAGTTGTAGAAGCTAAGTCAGGGAACATGTTGTAATTGTTAGCAGCAGGAGATTTAACATTTTCATTTGTATAAGTTCTTTATTGCACTTCCATTAAGCAACTGTGTGTACTAGTTAAAAAGTAAAAACAAGAAAAAGAAACAAGTAAAAGGGGCACCAGTGCAGATAGTAGAATGAGGACTTGAGTTTAGGAGGAATTTTATGTGGTCTCTAAAGTTAGAAAATAACTTGATGGCACATAATCAATCAATGAATTAGTGGACTGACAAGTTCCCATCACTAACTAGAACTTTCATGTCTGTCTGTCTGGAATTACAATTGAATATATCTTGAGAAAACGTGGATGGAGATGCTTAATCTTTTTTGATGTCAAAAGTCATTTTCATAGTAATCTGATTCATTAAAAAAATGCTCCCTTAGTCAACTGGATTTTTTCCCCTAAAAAAGTCTAAAATATTGTAAAAAGAGATAGGATCAAGATCACACTTGGAATACTGCACCCAATTTTGATCCCCACAATGTAAAAAAGATGTGGAGACTCTAGAAAGAGTGCAGAGAAGAGCAACAAAGATGTGCAGGGGACTGGAGGCTAAAACATATGAGGAATGGTTGCAGGAACTGGGTAGGTCTAGTTTAATGAAAAGGAGGAGTATGAGTGACATGGTAGCAATGTTCCAATATCTCAGGGGTTGCCACAAAAGCATCTGAAGGCAGAGCAAGAAGCAATGGGTGGAAACTAATCAAGGAGAGAAGCAACCTAGAACGAAGGAGATATTTCCTGACAGAACAATTAATCAGTGGAGTGATTTGCCTCCAGAAATTGTGGATACTCCAACACTGGAAGTTTTTAAGAATAGATTGGAATTGTATAGGATTTCCTGCCAGAGCCGGGGATTGGTCTAGAAGACCTCCAAAGTCTAATGCTGTTACTCTTTTTTTTAAAAAAAAAAAATGGTGCTAAGAGTTGGATATTACTTTAATTTGGAAAAACTTGGAAAATTGGAACCAATAAAGCTAACACTATTAAAATTTTATTGTCATTACAAATCTAGCTGATTGTAGTTTATTTGACAATCCATAGTTAAGCAAATCTTTGACTTAATCTGATCTGTGAACCATGTCAGAATGTTTCCTCAGATACCTGTGACAAATCTATCAGAATGCTTATTTTCTGGAAGTTACGTTCTGAATATTGATTTTTTTTGTCCCCAAGGTGTTTTAAACCTTCTTTGACAGAGTTGATTTTATACAGTATAGAGCTAAAACAGTTTGGCCTTTAAAATACATACTGCACTTACTGACTTTATTGAAAACATAAGTCAAAGCAAACAGTTACAACAATGTGGTTATGCTAAAGAGAAGGTGCATTTTGTTTTGTATTAGGTTTTAAATTCCATTAATGCGGACTAAATGTAATTACTACATAAAACTTGCTGTAAAGCAAGTTACACTGGGGTTAATATATTAAACTAGTGAGTTTTTCATTGGACAGATTAACTCCTGCCCTTTCAAAGCTTTAGAAAGAGGTTATTACAGATTTTTTCCCCCCTATATGAATTGTTGGTGATGTTGTTTTGGGGGAAGGGAGAATGCAAATATCAGCAGGCAGCCCAGATGTGATATTCAGCAGGTTCTGATTAGTTCTGGAGAACCGGTAGCAGAATTTTTGAGTAGTTTGGAGAATCGGTAAATACCACCTCTGACTGGCCCCACCCCCATCTATCCTCTGCCTCCTGAGTCCCAGCTGATTGGGAGGGAATGGGGATTTTGCAGAATCCTTCCCCTGCCATGCCCACCAAGCCACACCCACAGAACTGCTAGTAATTTTTTTTGAACCCCACCACTAAGGCAGCCCTTCTTTTCTTACATTGTCACTAAACAACTACAGACTAATTATATGCAATCCCAAATTGAGAAAGATGCAGTCTTTACTCGGTGCCATATAGAGCAGAGGTGGGTTCCTACCAGTAGAACCGGTTCGTCAAATCTACCGAACCGGTTAGAAGAGGTTCCACCAGTGGACCCGGAAAGCAGGCCACACCTACAGAAGAGGTTCCAAATTTTTTTGAAGCCCACAACTGCTACACACACACACACACACACACACACACACACACACACACACACACAGAGACAGACAGACAGACAGACTGACACAAAGAGAAAGAGAAAGAGAAAGGAAGGAAGGAAGGAAGGAAGAAAGAAAGAAAAAAGAAAGAAAGAAAGAAAGAAAGAAAGAAAGAAAGAAAGAAAGAAAGAAAGAAAGAAGAAAGAAAAAGTGAGAGAGAGATGAAAGAAAAAAGAAAAAAGGGACAGAGGGACAAAAAGAAGGAAAGAGAGAGAGAGAGAGAGAGAGAGAGAGAGAGAGAGAGAGAGAGAGAGAGAGAGAGAGAGAACACATGGCCGGCAAGCCACTCCCACCAGGTCACATGGCCGGCAAGCCACTCCCACAGAGTAGGTTCCAAATTTTTTTGAAACCCACCACTGATACAAAGGTTGGCTTAACTTAACTGTTTCCTTCTGAGGTCATGGAAACAATGTGGATGGAGGAGGCAGATTTTTGCCTACAACTATAGATCAGTGAAAGAGTTAGTCTTAATCTTAACTCAGCCTTCTATCCTTCCAAGGTGGGTAAAATGAGGACCCAGATTGTTGGGGGCAATATGCCGATCCTGTAAACCATTTAGAGGGGGGGGGGTTGTAAAGCACTGTGCAGCAATATATAAGTCTAAGAGCTATTGCCTATTGGGTTGCCACAAAGAAGAGCGGGGGGGATCAACCTATTCTCCAAAGCACCTGAGGGCAGGACAAGAAGCAATGGGTGGAAACCAATCAAGGAGAGAAGCAACCTAGAACTAAGGAGAAATTTCCTGACAGTTAGAGCAATTAATCAGTGGAACAACTTCTCTCCAGAAGTTGTGAATGCTCCAACACTGGAGGTTTTTAAGAAAAGATTGCCTGAAGCGGTATAGGATCTCCTGGTTGAGCACGGGGTTGGATTAGAAGACCTCTAAGATCCTTTCCAACTCTTGTTATTCTGTTATCCTGTTATTCATTTTTCTTCAGATAGCCTTCCAGTGCCCTTATTTTTCCTAATTCAACTCTCTGGTGTACTTGCAACATTCCTGGATTATTGTAATGTGCTCTACATGGGGCTGCCCTTGAAGAGTGTTCGAAGACTCCAATTAGTCCAGAATGCAGCCCCGCGAGCGATTGTGGGTGCACCAAGGTACACCCATGTTACACCTATACTCCGTGAGCTGCACTGGCTACCAATTAGTCTCCGAATCCGCTTCAAGGTGCTGGTCGCTACCTATAAAGCCCTATATGGCATCGGACCTGGGTACCTGAGAGACCGCCTCCTGCCTATTACCTCTCTCAGACCAATTAGATCTCACAGGTTAGGTCTCCTCCGGATTCCATCTGCCAGCCAATGTCGGCTGGCGACTCCCCGGGGGAGACCCTTCTCTGTTGCAGCTCCGGCCCTCTGGAACGATCTCCCTGTCGAGATCCGGACCCTTACTACCCTCCCGGACTTCCGCCAAGCCACCAAGTCCTGGCTGTTCCAGCAGGCTGGGAGGGCTGAGAAGCATCTACCTCCACGGAAACTGTGAATGTTGGTTTTGTTTTTAATATGTTGTCTTTGTCTCGTTTCCCCCTTTCCCTTGTCTTTTGTGAGCCGCCCGGAGTCCTCCGGGAGTGGGCGGCATACAAGAACAAATAAATAATAAAATAATTCCCTATCTGCCATGCTTCCTGGTAAATAGAGTCTGTTCATATCGCTGGGTGGATGGTAGGCATGATTCGTTGTCATTATTTTTCCTGCTCTTCTTATCTAAGGCTTCTAATTCAGCATGAGTCCAGTTCTCTATTCCAACTGTATAACTAATGACTGGGACTGCCCAGGGGTTGTGGTGGTGGCTGTTGATACTCTGTGGTGTGTCTAGGGTATTTGTGCTGTTCTCAAGAAGGATTAGGATGAGGATTCCAGCATCTGTCTCCCCATTACTGGTGAAAATGAGGATGAGAAGTGTATGCACGTGGATGTTTCAAGCACCACCTGTAGTTAAATGCCTGCCACACTCGGCAGGGACAGCAAAAGCTCTGTTTTTCCAATTACAAATGGAAAGAATCCACAGGGCGATATGGAATTAATTGACAGCCGATCATGCATGAACAATCCCGCACTTCAAAATGTAAATAACAAGTGCTTTGGAACAGTTACAATAAAAAAAAAAATCATATTTATTGAAATTAATCCAACACAAGAGAAACTGGGTCTGTATACTGGGGCGGGGGTGGGGGTGGGGGATAGATGATCATTAAACTCAAAATGTCATCTCTGCTGAGAAGGCCGTTTTTGTTGTTCTGTTCTTTCGGTATTTAAGAGAGAAATCACTACAAAATAATTGTTTTCTCCCCTTTTCTCCTCTAGTGTTTAACTGTTTTACATTGCCATTGAAAATGGGAAGAAAAATGGGCTTAAATAGGTTTTTTTTCCCCCTGAACTAATTACATGGTTAGATGCCTAATTTAAATAAAGTGGCCTGATTTGTTAATAAGTTGTTTAAATTCATGGGGGGGGGGGATAGAAAAATGTGGCAATTTTCAGATATGCCTGCTATTTAAACGTGGTCTATTAAATGCCTGCTGTTAAAATAGATCAGTACTGTTTGCAATGTAGCAATTCTTTCTTTAGAAATCACTCCTGGTTTTTTTTTATTTGTTAAAAAAAAAAAGTATTTCCCCTTTAACTAATATAGTTTGATCCCTCGCTGCTGGCATGACATGCTGTCATTCAGCAGAAACATGGAGATTTCCCAATCAAACTATGAATTTATTAGACGGACTGCAAAACAGACAACCACTAGATGGTAGCAATGAGATATAATTTTCTGGATTGCATTGCTGACCTCTGGTGGCCATCTGGATTATTGCAGCCCGTGTGTTTTTACCATTCTCAGCCTATATTGAGGGAAGAAATGTCTCTGAGAGTAATGCTTGTTGGAAAATAAGGGAGGGATATTAATAGTTTTAGTGCTTATTAGAATAGAAGAATAGAATAGAATAGAATAGAATAGAATAGAATAGAATAGAACAGAACAGAACAGAACAGAACAGAACAGAACAGAACAGAACAGAACAGAAGCTACAAAAAGCTGTAAAGGTGACACGGTTGCCGAGCATCTGAAATTTGGTTATGTGACCTCGAGGGAGTTCGCAAGTTGAGGACCAACTGTATTCTTGCTCTTCTATTGAGGAAGATTCTGCACAATTACTTTGCCCTTTCTTCATTGAGAAAGCTTCTATCAGACCTGCAAGTCATCCTTTCTTTTTCCATTTTAGGCCTGCCACACTTTCTACGGTAGCAAAATGGGAGGGGGGATTATTCGGAGTTGGATGATGTGTAGCCATAATAACATTCTTCTTAGAAAATCAAGGTCATCTTTGTCTTTGCACCTGACCAGATGTGGATGGGAGGAATCTGTCTTCATGGAGGTGAAAGATTGGACCATGTGATGGACTTGTGGGTGTTGGGGCAGGATCCTGAACTTTCAATTGGGTGGGAAAATCTGGAAGCTTTAAGATTCAGGTTTTCCCAGATGCGCCAACATGACATCTCTAATAAAGTGGAACTTTGAGGAAACCCAAGCCTCGGAGTTTTATTTCATTGGGGAGTGTTTTTTGGAACCCTGACATTAACCTGAATCTCCCTTAAAATACTTAGATGAGGCTATGATGCTAGGCGACCTCTCCATGGCATCTCTTTTATCTTTCCGAGCATTGTAAAAATTGGATCATGCTTTTTATTGCTCAGATTAATTGGATACTGTTTCACAAAGGCATGCGTGTGAATATTTAACAAAAGCAACAGTGCAAGTGACTGGACAACATTGAAAATATTGCTCCTGCATAATTGATGCTCATGGGTGCCATTTGCATGCTTCACTTCATCACCTGAGCCTGGAGAGGCCGCAAGACACTTCCAATCTCATTAAGCTATTTATTCATTGTAATGAATGATTTTTAATGCACCGAGTATTAGGTTATTGCATGGTGGACATTTCAGAAAAGAATCTGTCTTACTTTCCTGTTTCAATGTTTGCACAAATTAATACATTATATTACTGCCTCGCTGGTTGAACTGACCGTGTTTGGTACATTTATCATTCTTGTCCAAACTTCCTCCTGTGCCAGATTTCCCCCAGTCTTCTGCTTCTGGGTAGAGATATAAGGATCAACTTGATTGGATCTTCGGATATAATATCTGTGTTTTGAGGCGGGACATTGCATAACGTTGGCTGCAGTGAAATTCAAATTTTTTTACTACCAGTTCTGTGCGTGACCCGTCAAAAGCGCGTTTCACAAAAGCGCGGTCGACGAAATCGCGTATGTGACGTCATCACAACGCGACGAAAAAGATCGAAAAATTGAAATAAAAATTAAATTACAGCACGCCGATTCACATAAAGGTAAGGGCTTGGGGGGGTTAGGGTAACTTTTTAGCTTTATTTTTACATTTTTCGATCTTTTTCGTCGCACTGTGATGACATCACATACGCGCTTTCGTCGACCGCGATTTTGTCGTCCGCGGTTTTGTGGTGGAACCGTTCTGTGCCGGTGGCTTGGTGGGTGTGGTGTGGCATGGTGGGTGTGGTGTAGCTTGGTGGGTGTGGCTTGGTGGGCATGACAGGGGAAGGATACTGCAAATTCTCCATTTCCACTCCACTCTGGGGCCAGCGAGAGGTGGCATTTGCCGGTTCTCCGAACTACTCAAAATGTCTGCTACTGGTTCTCTGAACTACTCAAAATTTCCACTGCCGGTTCTCCAGAACCTTTCAGAACCTGCTGTATTTCACCCCTGTTTGGCTGTCAGCTGGTCTGAAATAGGTACTGAATTTCAACCTTGCAAGGAAGTCCAGACCATACCCACAAGTGCTTGTACTAATTTTATTGTAAGGTTCTAATTTTATTGTAACAGAATTTTGAAAGTCAGAATGTGCCTCTCTTCTCCCTCTGCTTTAAGTCCCAAAAAACTAAGAAGGGTCCTGTGGTGGATTGTGGACTGGATTCCCAGGAAGGAGGGGTTGCATTCCAGAGGGCAAAGAGGTAGTGAGAGGCAATGTTTGATCAGGAAGAAGAGGATAAACAGGCTACTCCCTTGCAATTCCCAGAGTATAACTTACCTGTAGTTGCATGAATAATTGCTTTAGTCTGGCAAGATTCTGTCTACGGGTGAGGAGCAATAAAGGAAACTACTCAGAAGTACCTCAATGTTAGGCTGTTGGTTTGAGCTCTGAGCTTGGCAATTTGGTTGCAAACTGTTTCGTCACCATTCGAGGAGACATCATCAGTGTGTTTTGAATTGTACCTCTGCCTTTCTTCGGCTTGGAGGGCTTGACAGATCTCTCTTAAGATGTTTGCCATGCCACTTTCTTTCAGTAGACTCAGCTATCTCTTGTTTAACCATTGCTAGTTGCGGCTCTTCGGGCTTTCTCCCAAGGTTATTCTCACACTGAGGGACTAAGGGGTGAAATGACCTTAGTGAGAGCTAGGGATCAATGAATTGGGGCTGTCAGACATTGGCTGCAATATGGACAACTATTACATAACAAAAAAGAGGACAAAGAACATGATAGCCAGTGTGGTCTAGTGGTTAAGATACCAGGCTAGAAAGCGGGAGACCAAGACTTTAAGTCCTGCCTTAGCCATGAAAGCCAGCTGGGTGATTTCAGTTCAGCCTTTATTATTCCTACAAATAACTCAAGATGACAAACTTCCGTCTCCTATTTTCCTTACAACAACCATCCTGTAAGGAGGTTTTAAGTACTTATCACACCTCCCGGAATCAATTAACAACAAGTACTGAAGTACCACAGTAATGATAAGGAAAAATAGCTATTTCCACAAAGTCTACCAGATAGCAGTAACTGGATCAAACTATTGGATTCTTCCCAAGTACCTAGAATACCAAGGTGGCGCAGTGGTTAAATGCAGCACTGCAGGCTACTGCTAGATCAGCAGGTCAGCGGTTCAAATCTCACCGGCTCAGGGTTGACTCAGCCTTCCATCCTTCCGAGGTGGGTAAAATGAGGACCCAGATTGTTGGGGGCAATATGCTGACTCTCTGTAAACCGCTTAGAGAGGCCTGAAAGGCCTATGAAGCGGTATATAAGTCCACTGCTATTGCTATTGCTATTACTTGAAATATCATCATGATATATGCATTTTCCCAAGCAATACAAATTTTGCTAACTGTTGAGTTGACGTTCAATCCATCCTTATTGCATCCAAGAGCATTTTCAAATATTTTAACAAGGCACCAAGTGCGCCAACTTGCACTACAAGTTTCTTTCTCCACATTTGCTTGCCTAACTAGCTGAAGGTCATGATGCCTTTTTGACACCCGAGGAAGCTTCCAGTGGGGAAAATCGAAATCCAAAGGAACATTAAAATAAACTAACATTAAAAGGTCCATACAGATATGTGGTTTTGGCGATTTTCCTAATACTGGGATCCTGGAGGACAAGTGGGAATTGGAATAGAATAGAGCTGGAAAGGAGCTTGGAGGTCTTCTAGTCCAGCCCCCTGTTCTGTACCATTTCAGAGAAGTGGCTGTCATGGGATTCCATACCATACAAGGTATATACAAAAAAGAGAAGGTCAAAAAATAGAAGACAGACCCAGAAGAAGAGGGAGTGACAGCATCAAAGAGACACTACAACAACATCAGTTAACAATGGTGGAGGCCATCAGAAGAGGAATAGAATAGAACCATGATGGTGAACCGATGAGATGCGTGCCACAGGTGGCATGTGGAACCGTTTCTGAGGGCATGCGAGGCATTGCCCTGTCAGCTGATTTTCGGCCTTGATTTTTGGCCATTTTTTGCCCTCCGGAGGCAAACTGGAAGTTCAAGAATGGACTTCCGGTTTGCATTTTGGGCTGTTTTTGGTCCTCCGGAGGGAGAAAAACTGCCTAACGGGCAACCCAGAAGTCTATTCCCAAACCTCCCGTTTGCGTGTTGGGCTGTTTTTTGCCTTCCCCAGGCCCCCAGAAAGCCTCTGGAGCCAGGGAGGGTGAAAAATGGATGTACTGAGCCCATGTGCGGGGGATACAGCACGGGGGGGGCATTCAATATGGGGTTGGGCATGTGAGCGCGTGCAATAGCGCACACATGTGCTTTTGGCACCCGAGGCGAAACAGGTTCTCCATCACTGGAATAGAATAACCGAATTGGAAGGGACCTTGAAGATCTTCTAGTCCAACCCCCTGCTTAGGCAGGAAAGCCAAAACTTTGTATCTCCATTGACAACTGAAGCAGAAGCAGCAGAAGAAGCAGAGGTGGAGGAAGAAGAGGAGGATACATCAGTAACTCTCATTAGAAAGGCCCTTCTCAGGCCAGTATGACACTAGAATGGACACTCTCTTATGGGGATCATTAAGGCAAAAGGACCTGAAAATGGTGGCTGAAACCAGGACTGTGTGAAGTTTCCAAAGGATATTACGAGCCTTGAGACAAAGTTCAAAAGAAATCCAGTCATTTATTAGGAGCAACATTTTGACATTTTTTTCTGCTGCAGAGCCAAGTCTGATTTCCGTTTAATGGCATCTGAACTTTACCTCTGCGTTTCCCTTCCCCTCAGTCTGTGTCATAAATCACATCCACCAACAAGGTGCCGCAGCAGGCCGTGAACCTTCGCCCTCACATGCCTGCTATAGAAATCTGAGATCCCACTCTGGTTGAAGGTAGGCATGGAATTCTGTATCACGTCAACTTGATAATAGTCATGGGAACCCTTTACAAGTTGACAGACTGGAGCGGTCTTGAAAAAGTTTGGGCTTTGGGAGCCAAACAAGGTCATGTTTCAGGCTTGTTAGCCAGAGTAGGAGAAAGTTAGGGTTAGGGTTGTTCCAAATTTTGCAGATGCTAATGTGGAACAAAGAAAAGGTATCTTTGGAAGATCTCAAAAGCCAGCTAGACATCTATGCCCATACATCTTGCAATTAGCTTAACCCTCAGGTACTGTATATACAGGACTATATATATAGATCTACCCATAAGTATTTCTGAGTTTTATTTATTTACACACATCCAGACCATTCCCAATACCTGACAGTAATTTTTAGAATCAATAATATCAGACAATACTTTAAAAAGCTTCCTTGTACAGAGCTGGAAATTTAACTTATGTATCATCTACAAAGAGAAAGGAATGCCCCTTGCTTATTTATTCTGATCTTTATCCTGCTTTTCAGCCTGCTGATAGGGTTTCACTGCACCTTCTTTTAAAACGGCACAAAGGTGTAATTACTTTTTCGCATTGTAGGATTCAATGCGAAACAAAAGCAATGCAAAAAGCCTCTGTGCTAATTTAAGGATAGAATAATGTGGTGTTTACCTCTAGGCCTGCCATTCAGAAAGCTAACTGTCCATGTAGTAGAGGTTTGTCAATATTAGCCCAGCAAATCATGGTGGGAAGACAAATGCAAAATTGACATCCTATGAACTTTTAGTCTTTTATTCTCCCCGGAGCTGGGTTTACGGCGTAGTCCGCAAACAATGAGTGTAGTTTAAAGGAAGAAGAAGGCTAGAAGGCCGTACCTTTGCTTCAAGAATAAATACTGAAAAAAAAGATTGTCCTCTGGATTTAAATCCCTGCATGGTACTGATGAAAGAAATGTCCTTCTGGGTTCGGCTTCAAGTGGGGGAAAAGACACTGGAGACATGGAGGCTGCTTGGAAAGATGGTTTATTGTTGGACAGGGCCACATGGCTTGAGCCCTGAACAGGAAAGGTGATCATATGCTTCAATGTTGGTGGAGAAGAAGAGAAGGGCTGGGGGAGGGGCTTGCTAGGCTTTTTATAACCTGTTCAGTCCCACCTCTCTGTTTCCTGTTCCTGTGTAAGAAATATATTCTGATTGGTTGTCAGACTCCCATGGGGCTATGCAGGGGCAACTCTCTGAGCTGTGTTTTGAATCCAGGTTTAGTTGAGTTCTCAGATGCCGTGGTCAGTTGAGGAAAGGGCCAATATTATCATGCCTTTACTCCCATCCCCCCTGGGGCTGCAGTGGAGAAGTCTTTATTATGTAAAAGGGACTAGCTTGGCCTTCTTAATGGCCCATTGACAAAGCAGGAAGCTACAGGCAGCTATTCTGTCTTTTAAAACATGTTTCTTTCTTTTCACATCCAGAGAAATATTCTGCCTTTTCAATATTTCCTAGGGTATTTCATTTTTCTGGGAGAGGGCTGGGTGATAACTTCCTACAGTACAAAAAAAAGCAAAATAACAGAACGGATTTTCCTCTAGTCCACTCTCTATAAAAACTTTAATGTCTCCTATTGTCGGAAAGGGGGGGGGGAGTTATCTCCTCCTTTCGGTGTAATTTGTTTCCTACTTAGATGCTTGCTTTCCCTTCTCTTTTTTTTCTTTTTTCTTCTTTTTATCGAAAGTTCATGTAGAGGCCTTTCCTTTTAGCATTTAATGATGCACTTCCAGTTTGATCATCGTGTGCAACCTGTTGCAGCTTAAGAAAAAAAAAAGCTTTCCTCGTGCAATTAAAGTAAGAAAAAGCCTTTCAAGAACAAACCCCCAAATATGGAATATTATGTTTGTACAGAATAGAAATAATTGGCCTATTAAGAGGAAAAAATCTTTCGAGTTACGATTAAAAAAAAAGCTCTCCCTTTGGATGGATGTTTTCCCTGCTTTTGCTAGCTCACTTACCTTGGCTTAGAGCTTATCTATGTCCAGGTATAGTATTAGATGGAGGAAAACCTTTTGGTATTTTCTTGCTTTCATTTTCCAGACAAAAGGGCAGGTAGCAAAGCAGCCACCGAGGGTTGTTATCTCCTTTTTCTAGCGGTTGTCCCTGGGCCTATTACATAAGGATCCAGCAGTTACCTGGGAAAGTAATATGGCAACTAATCAAAGTTAGGGATCAGTGAAAAGTTTCCTTCTAGTTTTGTGTGTGCATGGAGACGGACAGGTGGGCGAGAAGCTCACTAAAACTATCAGTTTTAATTGGAAAGAGGTCAGCAATGGCATTTAATAGCGTGTTCTGAGAAATGAAACCTGGGATGAGCTCCAAGAGACAACATTCTGAAATTGCCCGATGGGGGAAGTTAGTTCTCCCTGAGGTCAAAAGCTGACAACCATCCTAACAGTGAGAAAGGCACCAGACTAGAAGCCAGGTTGCTGTGAGTTCTAGTCTCACCTGAAGTATGAAAGCTGGTGGAAGTCCTTATACCTTTCCAAACAAATCGTTATCCATTTTTTTCCTTAAGAACCCACAACTCCAGAAAGCAAGCTGTTCCACTGAGTAATCATATTTGAGACATATGGTCAAGAAAATGTTATGATAGATAGATAGATAGATAGATAGATAGATAGATAGATAGATAGATAGATGGGTGGGTGGGTGGGTGGGTGGGTGGGTGGGTGGGTGGGTGGGTGGGTGGGTGGATAGGATAGGATAGGATAGGATAGGATAGGATAGGATAGGATAGGATAGGATAGGATAGGATAGGATAGGATAGGATAGGATAGGATAGAGACAGATAGACACACACACACACACACACACACACACACACACACACACGCACACACAGAGGTGGTCCTCAATTTATAACCACAGTTGAGCCCAAAATGTCTGTTGCTAAGCAAGACAGTTATTAAGTGAGTTTTGCCCCATTTTACAACCTTTCTTGCCACAACAAGTGAGTTATTAAATTAGTAGCACTGTGAGCTTCCCCATTGGTTTGGCTCATTAGAAAGTCCCCAAAAGATGGTCACATGACCTCGGGACACTGCAACCATCATACATACATGCCAGATTCCAAGCATCCGAATGTCGATCACATGACCATGGGAATGGGAATGGTCGTAAGTCTGAGAAACAGGCATAAGTTACTTTGTTCAATACCATTGTAACTTGGAATGGTCACTAATAAATCAATGGTTGTAAGTGGAATTCAATAGATGATGGATGGATGGATGGATGGATGGATGGATGGATAGCAATATAGTAATAGTGGTTAGACTTATATACCGCTTCATAGGGCTTTCAGCCCTCTCTAAGCGGTTTACAGAGTCAGCATATCGCCCCCACAGTCTGGGTCCTCATTTTACCCACCTCGGAAGGATGGAAGGCTGAGTCAACCCTGAGCTGGTGAGATTTGAACCGCCGAACTGCAGATAACAGTCAGCTGAAGTGGCCTGCAGTGCTGCACTCTACCCACTGCGCCACCTCGGCTCTTATGGATGGATGGATGGATGGATGGATGGATGGATGGATGGATGATGGATAGATAGATAAAGAGAGAGAGAGACATGATAGATAGATAGATAGATAGATAGATAGATAGACAGACAGACAGACAGACAGACAGACGGATAGACGGATAGATGGATAGATGGATAGACGGACAGACGGACAGACGGACAGACGGACAGATCAGTTGATTAATGTGGGTATTCTGCAATGACCCCCATAGATTGTCACTGATCCCAGACCACAAATTGAGAAGAACTCTCTCTCTCTCACACACACACACACACACACACACACAGAGAGAGAGAGAGAGAGAGAGAAAGAGAGAGGGCGAGAGAGAGAGAGAGAGAGAGAGAGAGAGAGAGAGAGAGAGAGAGAGAGAGAGAGAGAGAGAGAGAGAGAGAGAGAGAGAGAGAGAGAGAGAGAGAGAGAGAGAGGCTGGGATTCCTTCCTCCTGTAATAGTTGGCTTTGAGTGAAATACCCCCAATTCTCAGCAAGTTGAGACTGCCAAAAAAAGTTTATTCCGTGACAATGATAAGTATCGTGCTGGATTTTTTCCAGAACACACTTCAGTGTGTTCTGGAAAAGTGCCTCCGATCAGGCCAGCCTTAGCACAAGATTTGCATGTGGAGAGATAGCTCATTGTCCGAAAGTGTTAAAAGAATGGCAATGTGGTCTGTGCTAATGATGGATGAGCTGTGGCACTTCTGTCACTTCTTGTAACAACTCAGCATGACAACCTCTTGGGCCTTGTAAAAATAAATTCAGGGAACAACAAAATGACTCCTCTGCAACTTGGAAGGCTGTCCTTACAGCTTTTCACAACTGATTACCCACATGGCATTGGAAGAGGAACAGAAATAAGGAGGCAGGTTGCCTATTTTTCTTTCTTTGTTTGTTTTTCTTTGTTTTCTTCCTTTTTGTTGGCTGCTTCTTCTTCTTCTTCTTCTTCTTCTTCTTCTTCTTCTTCTTCTTCTTCTTCTTCTTCTTCCTCTTCTCCTCCTCCTCCTCCTCCTCCTCCTCCTCCTCCTCCTCCTCCTCCCTCTCCTTTTGCCTTCTCCATCTGCTCAGAAGGTACTGCAGACGGGAACTTCTGGAAGTGCATCAAGAGCAGGGAAGAACATCTGGGGACTCGGGAGAAAGCATTGGCCCATCATTTGCATGTTCTTAAAAATGTGAGGTTGGATTGGCATATTTTGCTCAGGCAAATTTTTTCTGTAGAATTTGGAGAATCGTGATAAGGAACAATTTACCTGTATTCTCCTAAACTGCTTGCTGCAGCTGGTGGAAACATTGGTTGAGACTTTCCCCAGTCACAAATCCTGTGGCTTTAACCCCAAGACTATCAAACACCCAGGAAATTAGGAGATTCAGACAGTTCAAATAGTACAAATATTTATTGTAAGCTTAAGCTCGCTACAGGAATCTGGCCAACTAGCCATTAAAGGAAATGTACGGCAGATAAGAGAGGCATTCAAGGTGGGCTGGGCTTAGATCTCTTGCGGGCATGCAGGGACTCATGACTTATGACATGTTTGACCCCTCCTTCAGGGCTCAGCCATGGTAATCTCCTACAAAGACATTCGCCTGGCTTACCAGTTGGAATGGTTGGATTCATGCATCATCTAAGCTTTGATTTGACTTAACTCATTGTTGACTCTAGTTTTTCATTAAACTAGCCATGCCCAGTTCCTGTAATCACTTTTCACATGTTTTAGCCTCCAGTCCCCTCATCATCTGTGTTGCTCCTCTCTGCACTCTTTCTAGAGTCTCAACATCTTTTTGTACATCGTGGCGACCAAAACTAGATGCCGCATTTCAAGTGTGGTCTTGCCAAGGCATTATAAAGTGATTCTGTCACAACAACCTAATATAGACAGATGTGGATGTTTGATGATGTCCAAGGCATTGATGTAAGCTGTTCCAAGTAAAGCTACCTTTTGCAATTGATTGATTTTTGTCCGTGCCGATGGTGTCAAAATGGTATTCCTGCTGTTTTCGGATTGCACCCTATTGTTATCTTTGCTTTCTTTTGCCACAGTCATTCTGTTGTTGTACTTATTATTGCTTGTCTAGTTCATCTAAATGTTTGTTATGTTGCTGTCTCATTCTATTTGCATTATACTATTTGTATGCCATTATGGGGATTTAGCAGGATATCTATTGCAGGAAGGAAATAAACTGAATGTCATATTTGAAAACATGTGCATTTATCACTTGTGTCCCTGTTGCACACACCAGGACTTTATCAAAGATTTTAGGATTCATTCATAAAGCTCTTCGCTCTGCTTCTCGCCCTTACTCGAGAAATTGATCAGCTCTATTGGAGGCTCTGCCTGCAAAGGAAATAGACAGCATTAGCTTGCAAATAGGAGGCAGTTAAATAAGCTTCATCTATCTGTTTGCCTACACCCTTAGTAGGCTGCAAGTTAAAAAAACATGTTTGCAGCAAAAGAAGGAATATAGGTTATCCACTGATAAAATGGATCTCAAAAGAAACCTGGAATAGTTGCTACTAACAAAGATGAGACAGTAGGAGATTGACAGAAATCAACTTGAGACCTTGCCTTTCCAGGACAAGATTAGCATGTCTGTCTTAGATTGGAGTAACATTACAGTTAGTGGCTATGAAGTCAATCTGAATAATATCACTCCAACAGAATTGAACTATACCAGGGATGAAATGCTACCAGTATGAGCTGATTTGCCCGAACCGTAGTAAAAAATGCTACTGGTTCTCAGGACCGGTAGTAAAAACATACTAAAAAAAGTTTTTAAAAAAGTTCTGATGATGGCAAGTCACACAGCTGATCTTTGGAACTTTTTTTTTTTAAGTAACCACAGGTTCTCCGGAAATGTGGGAGGGGGGGAGGGGGTTCCCTGAGGCCTGCTAGGCCAAAAACGGGGGTGTGGAGGGTACTGAGAAAGAAAGAAAAAAAGAAGAAAAGAGAGAAGGAGGGAGAGGGAGGGAGGGAAAAAAGAGAGGAAGGAAGGGCTACAAACCTGGCACTAGACGCAAGCTTCAGAGGATAATCCAGGGCTGGAAGGGACCTGGAGGTCATCTAGTCCAACCCTGCTCCAGCAGGATATTATTAAAGTGAGTATCTGTCTTTTGATCCCCCAGTTACCTGACGATATAGCCGCGCCCACCAAGCCACGCCCACAGAACCGGTAGCAAAAAAAATAGATTTCACCACTGAACTATACCATATAAATGTCCCATATAAATTACAGTTGCATTACTCTAGGCAGAGCAGAAGGGGGGGAATACATACAGGTAGTCCTCAACTTACAACTGGCCACTTAGTGACTGGTCCATGTTATGACGGATTGCCCCTTCCAAAATATATATTTATAACCCAATTCTGAAATTCCGACAGCTCTGAGGTCAAATGACTGCATTTTGGGAGTTTGGTAAGTGACCCATTTGCACCATCCTGCAATTACATGATCGTGATTTACAATGTTCTTGCTGAAAATTGCCCTTGATTTCTGATTTTTGGCAAAATCATTGCACAGTAAACAATACAATTGCTTAATGACTGCGGCAAAAAAAGGGTATAAAAATCAGGGTGTTCACGTGATCACCCACTTTTTGATGGTCATGACTTGCTCATACTTTAAAAGTGGCACTATTCCCCTATCACCTAACCCAGTGATGGCGAACCTATGGCATGCGTGCCACAGGTGGCACGCGGAGCCATTTGTCAGGGCACGTGAGGCGCTGCCCTGCGCTGGCCAGCTGAGTCCACCCTTTTTAAAAGCCATTTTTCACCCTCTCCAGGCTCCAGAGGCTTTATAGGACATTGGGGAGGTTAAAAAGACCCTCTGCTGCCCCCGCCCCCGGAGGCCCCCCGGAGGCTTCATGAGCTTCCCTGAAGCCTCTGGAGTGCAAAAAAATGGCCCTATGGGCAAACCGGAAGTTCGGGAACAGACTTCTGATTTGCTTGGAGGGTCGTTTTGACTGCTCCAAAGGCTTCAGAGAAGCCTCCTGAAGGTCCCTGAAGCCTCTGGAGTCCTCAAAACAACCCTCCGAGCAAACAGGAAGTGACTTCCGATTTGCTCGGAGGGTCATTTTGACTGCTCCGGAGGCTTCAGGGAAGCCTCCTGAAGGTCCTTGAAGCCTCTGGAGGGCTTCAGGGGGGTGGGGAGGCTGTCTTTGCCCTCCCCAGGCTCCTATAAAGCCTCTGGAGCCTGGGGAGGGTGAAAAAAGCATGCAAAAAATGGGGGGAGCGCCTGTAGTGCGTGCATGTGCACTGGGGGGTAGCACATTGCATTATGGGTGCGGCACACCCGCACACACACACACACCTGCACTCCCCCCACTTATGGCGCGCGAGCCAAAAAAGGTTCTCTATCGCTGACATAACCTATCATAATACCAGTATCCCCATCTATTTTTTTAGAGTCCTTACTTACATAGATAGTCCTAGAGTTACGACCACAACTGAGTCAAAATTTTCCATTGCTAAGCAAGACAAGTATTAAGTGAGTTGCTTCCTACGGTATGACCTTTTTACATCAGTGGTTAAGTGAGTGACTGCAGTTGTTAAGTGAATCATGCCGTTGTTAAGCCATCTGGCTTCCCCCATGGACTTCGCTTGTCAGAAGATCACAAATGGTGATCCCGTGACCCTGGGACAATGAAACCGTCATAAATACACGCCAGTTGCCAAGCAATCTAATTTTGATCATGTGACCTTGGGAATGCTGCAACAGTTGTGTCGAAACTAGTCATAAGTCGCTTTTATGCAGTGCCGTTGTAACCTCAAATTGTCGCTAAATGAACGGTTGTAGGTCGAGGACAACTTATATTTAAGTTTACGCATGTATTTCAAAGCAGGGAACTTCCATTAACTCGAAGCCTGCTTGTCAAACTATTGTGGCCTGCCAGCGGCCAGCAGAGCTGGCAACAGAGTCGGACAGTGAGGAGGTCGGGGAGGAGTATGGGCCAGCCCTGGAGTCTAGCGAAGGCTCGGATGAAGGCTCTGCTTCAGAGGCAGAGACAGGTCTGAGGCTCTCTGGCAGTGATCAGCCAATTGCTGGTCTGCAGTCCACTTGGAACTGGGTGTTGGACAGTGAGGAGGTTGGGGAGGAACATGGGCCAGTCCTGGGAGCTGAGAAAAGCTCAGATGAGGGCTCTACATCTGAGGCAGAGAGGGAGTTAGACAGCAGTGAGGCAGAGGAACAACTGGAGCCTGTTCCCAGTGTGCACGTGAGCAGAACTGCCAGAAGAAAAGAACAACTTAGAAATCAGGGTCGACTTGGGAGTAAAGTCACAGATGGAAGGTGATTGGCCCCCTCCCATGTGAAATAAAAGAGGAGTGACACAATTCGTTCATTCGGTCATTAGATTTGTTTCAGGAGTGTGAAGATCTGTCCATGAATCTCAGAGACTCTATGCCAAGTCTTTCCTTGCACAGCACTTCATTTGGAAAATATTTACATGGCAGCTTTCCAAGATAGATAAGGTCTGTCTGTAGTCATAATTGCTCCTTTGGAAGATTGCCAGGCCTTGCTGAATGTGAATGAGAGGAATCCCCATCCATTTAATAAAAGGGGTTTTGTTGGGCCAGGACTCTTCCTCGTGCTTTTTTGGGGAAGCCTAGGTCAAAACAATAACGAAGGCTCATACACTCATCATCCGTGGTTCTCTTTGAAGGAAGCTGCTTTTCTCACTCTGCGTAAGTGGTCCTCCCTGCACTTAAGGTTGTGGCGGTGAAGAAAAACAGTAGAAAAGATCACTGTGCATGCCAAGGTGAGGCGCCGAATGAGAGGAGGGTTGTAGATACATAAATAATAAATAAAAAACATCTCAGACAGCTCCAATCCTCAATAAAAACCAGCCTTTGAAAAGCATGGTAAAAATAACAAGAGTTCAAAAAAAATCCAATTTCTAGCAGCCATTAGAAAAGCAGTTCTTCTCCCGAGACAGTTGTGTAAAGATGGCTAGGTGATGAATCCATAAAGGCCAAGTTCATGCATAAAGCCATATTTTATGGATTCACACAACAAGAGAGACCCCGTACTTGGTTACATCGAATGACTACGTGAAGTAAGTAGCTAATGAACATTATGATGGGGATGAAGTGTGACTTGATAGAGTCTCCTGAGGACCCCATTCCACCTTCTTTCTTGTGGAATTCATAGGGCCTGATGAAAGGCCCATTGGAAAGGCAGCTCTGTTGAATTTTTCCCTCAGGTATTAAGAAAACAAACCAAAGTTAGCAATGCCAGAGCTGTATTTCCTAGTCTAGCTCTATAAATAATTGCATTCTAATGCGGATTTTCAACTTTCCTTCACATCTGGAATCATGAGCTTGACTAGTTTTAAACCCCATACTGTCAGGGTTCCAAATAGCATCCAAAGTAAAATAAGAATCCGAGGCAAGAGGTTCCTCAAATTTCCAATTTATTAAAAGAGTCATGTTGGCACATCTGGGAAAACCCGAATCTGAAAGCTTCCAGGTTTTCCCACCCAGTTGAAAGTTCAAGATCCTGCCCCAGCACCCACAAGTTCATCACATGGTCCAATCTTCCACTGCCATGAAACCGATTCCATCCATCCAGTTCCGGCCAGGTGCAGAGACAAAGATGACCTTGACTTTCTAAGAAGAATGTTGTTATGGCTACATATCATCCAACTCCATATAATCTCCCCTCCCATTTTCCCACAGTAGAAAGTGTAGCAGGCCTGAAGTCCAAAAAGGAAAGATGACTTGCAGACATGACACATACTTTTCCCCCCTAAAAATTACAAGATTGTTCTAACACGTATTTGTAACACCTTGTTTGTAAATACCAGATCCTACCTGGTTCCTACTTGAGAGACAAAGAAAGGTCGAAACATATCCTAGGTGTATTCTTTTCCAGATGGTGCAGATATCTGATCTCTCTGGTGCAATGCTTAGTCTCCCATCAGCTTCAATCCTTGAGGGATTATCTTTGAAGCATCCACAGTATTCCACATCCTTGTCTGGGGGAGGCTCACCCAACATCTTTTTTCAGTAAACTTCTGTGCTTCCCTGATCACTCACCCACACAGGTAACCATGATTTATTGAGTTTATTAATAGTCCCCAGCAATTCTCTTCACCAAAACCCAGAATTGTCCCAATTAAGTCTAGCCACGAGCAGACCAAGGTTAGTCCATAGTGCCAAATAGTGCCACAAAGCAGTTGAATGTTTCTCAAACAAATTTACTCCCCCAGATAAACTTAAATCCATCAGGCAAACCTTAATCCACATGCAAAAAAACTCATGAGGCAAGAAAAATCTAGAGCTTCCAAGGCACGATTCAATTCCAAACACGGTGTCAATCCAGAGTGAGGCAAGAATAGCGATGACCAGAAAATGCTAGAAAACAAACCTGTTGTTCCCAGGAACATCTCCCTCTATCTGCTGTGTTAAATAGCCAGTTTCCGGTGCAGCCCATCAAAAAGGCTTGAGAAATCTGGCTGACGTTCTCTGCCCCTGCCTTTTCTTTGCCCTATGTGTCCTTGGATCCAGAAGAGAAGGCAGTTTCTCCTCCTCTTGATTGACCAACTGCAACTGCCTGCTTTCCCCAACTGGAGCCTCAACCAAATCACTTCCAAAAGGCTGTTCAGGGCTATCAACCAACTCAATTTCTGACATGCCATGCTCATCCTCCCCTGAGCTGACATCTAGAGAGGTATCTGGGGAATCATCCAGGGTAATCATCACAACTTCTCTAGGATAGACCTAGTACTAACAACTAAGCTTCATCAACACCACACTATGCATTTCAATTTTAGATTCACCAACTAGCATTGTCCTTGACTGAAAGCAAAAAGACATTTTCAGTTCCCATGGCTTTTGAAGAGCCACTGATGTTCAATATCAATCCATTTTAAGTTGGAGCAGCCACTGCACTTCATCAAAATTCTTTCTCTAGTTTGGGGCATGGCTGGCTGGGGAATTCTGGGAATTGAAGTCTACAAGCCTAAAAATTGTTAAGGTTGGACCCCCTGCTTTAATTATTTCAGGTTTCCTATTGTCTTTCATGTTCCTAGAGTTGCTATAGGAAATGATCAAGCTGAGCTTGAAGGAGGGGTCAAACACATCATCAATCTCAAGTCCCTTTGCACCCACAAGAGATCTAAGTCTCACCCACTTTGAATTCCATTGATTCTTATCTACTGCCTATTTGTTTTGATTGTTAGTAGTGCAGGTTCTTGTAGAGGGCATAAGCTTGCAATAAGCCTTTATATACATTATATTCAAGGGATGTGGTGGTTCAGTGGCTAAGATGCTGAGTTTGTTGATCAGAAGGTTGGCAGTTCGGTGATTCAAATCCCTAGCACCACATAATGGAGTGAGCTCCTGTTACTTGTCTCAGCTTCTGCCAACCTAGCAGTTTGAAAGCACATAAAAAATGCAAGTAGAAAAATAGGAACCACCTTTATTGGGAAGGTAACAGGGTTCCGTGCGCCTTTGGCATTTAGTCATGCCAGCACCATGACTACGGAGATATCTTTGGACAGTGCTGGCTCTTTGGCTTTGAAATGGTGATGAGCACCACCCCCTAGAGCCAGGAACAACTAGCACATATTGCAAGGGGAGCCTTCACCTTTACCTATTCATTTGAATTGCCTGGACTTCCTGATTTTCTCATCCCTGACAGTTGCACCTCTAATGCTGGTCAACAGTCCTTCTTTCTTCTATGAAAGACATAGGGAGAATTCAACTAACTCCAAATCTCAGCTTCTCTTACCATTTGTTTGAATGTCCTTCTGGATGCATGAATAACCAGTAGGAAGCCGTAGCAAAAGGACAACTGCTGAATGGAGAAGACAATTTGCTTTAATAGCCTGTTGTTCTATGCTGTAGTAGTTACAGTACTGTTCTGGCGTTCCTGCTGTGTACAGAACTATCCAAACTTAAATAATCACCTTTTTTTATGCTTCTTGATTCAATCCATCTTTTCTGCATTCTTAATACAAAGAAGTTGGAAGGCTCAGTCTTAATAGCCCTGTCAAAATTGTCCTTTTCAAATTATTAAGCTTGTGGGGAGACCAGTTGATGATTGCTTATACAGAAGAAAGATACCGTCTTTAACAATTTCTCCGGGAGATTAGTGGGGAGAGTAATTTTGCTAATGAAAAAGCCCCACTGAGGAGATCCCTCCTGATGTCCTTCTATGAGTTGCGATTGAAATGTGGGGAACAAGAGAGACATGATTGTAGTATAGGGACTGTTAGAGAGATGGTGGCATAACAAAAGGCAGGAGATCGGCACAAACTAAAGGTCCAATTTCTCCCAATTTTTCTCCTTCTCCCTTAGCAGAATTTCTCAAGCGCCTCTTCTTTGGTCAAACTGAATAAAAGCTGGAAATAAAAACACAGGATACTTTCACATTCAGCTAAACATGTTTAGGAGATTCCCCAGGATCCAGAATTAATAGATCATTAGTTCTCATGTATCAGAACCTTTCCGGACTTGCAATAAATGAACTTAGAATTTATCTTCCCACTTAAGACAAGATAACTTTTATTGTCTTTTTTTTAACTTTGAGCACACTGACCTACATTAAAAATGAAATTCTCTTGCCTGTTTTCAAGAGAAAGTATACTGCGGGAACATTAAGAGTCGGTATAATGTCAGGTTTCCAAGTAATACACCCATAATGAATAGAACTCCGAGGCAGGTAAATTCCTCAAAGAACTGTTTTATTGGATATATCATATTGGCACAGGCAGGTGAAAACTGACTCTGAATGTTCCCGCGGTTTTCACCTAATTAAAAGTAAAAGTTTTCTCCCTTCCCCAAACATTCAGTCACATGGTCCAATCAGGACTCTGTCTGGTTGCCTGGTAACTTCACTCCTCCTCTCTCCAACCACCTGTGGGAATTTCTTTGGTTCCCAGGAGAAATATATTGTACACATACAAACACACACACACACCTGTGACTGAATCTGAATGTTCTGCTTCAGATACTACAGATCCTCCTCCCAGGAGGTAATAAGGAAAACAGGTTGTGAAGAGGATGTGCAGTGTCCCAGACATCCTGCGGACTCTGCTCAAGCATTGCTTATGTGCTACGTCCTTGATAGAAGGAAGTGAACTACTAATTATCTTTTCTGGCATCCTCACCACTCTCTGCCTTCCTATCCAAAGTAGTAATGCCTCCAAACCAGACTCTAATGCAACATGACAGGATGCTCTCGACTGTCCCTCTATAGAAAGTGGTAAGGACAGAGGAAAGAAGATGAACTTTTCTCATGCGACACAGAAAATGCTGGCACTGCTGTACCCACTTCACCAGTGTCTCACTGTTGAGTGACCAAGCCAGCCTACTCATTAGCTGCACACCCAGATATTTGATGCTGCTAACCACCTCCACAGGTGAGTCATTAATATGTAGAGGCATGTGGCTGTGCCTGTCTTTTCTGAAATAACAGAATAACAGAGTTGGAAGGGAGCTTGGAGGTTTTCTAGTTGAACCCCCTGTTTAAACAGGAGATGCTACATCATTCCAGACAAATGGCTGTCCAATCTCTTTTGATGAACCTCCAATGATGAATCACACAAAATTTTGGGAGGAAAACAATTCCACTACTTAATTGTTCTCACTGTCAGGAAATTTGTCCTTAATTTTAGATTGGATCTCTTTTTAATTATCTTCCATTTATTACTTCTTGTCCTGCCTTCAGATGCTTTGGAGAATAGGCTGATCCCCTCTTCTTTGTGACAGCCCCTCAATTATTAGAAGACTGCTATCATGTCAACCCAGTCCACCTCTTCATTAGAGGAGATGCCGTATTTTTCGGAGTAGCAATAGCAATAGCAATTAGACTTATATACCGCTTCATAGGGCTTTCAGCCCTCTCTAAGCAGTTTACAGAGTCATCATATTGCCCCCAACAATCCAGGTCCTCATTTTACCTACCTCGGAAGGATGGAAGGCCGAGTCAACCCTGAGCCGGTGAGATTTGAACAGCCGAACTGCCGAACTAGCAGTCAGCTGAAGTAGCCTGCAGTACTGCATTCTAACCACTGCACCACCTTGGCTCTCATATAAGATGCACCGGAGTATAAGACGCACCCAGGCTTTGAAGAGGCATTTTTTTTAAGTAGGTAGGTAGATAGAGGGATAGAGAGGGAGAGAAAGAGAGAGAAATACTGTAGGTAGATAGGTAGAGAGAGTAGTTAGGTATGTAGGTAGATAAATGGATAGAGAGAGATATAAATAGAGAGAGAGAAATACAGTAGGTAGGCAGGGAGAGAGAGAGTGTAGATAGATAGGTAGTTGGATAGAGAGAGAGAAATAGAGAGAGATAGAGAGAGATAGAGAGAGAAATGCAGTAGATAGGTAGGGATAGAATAGGTAGGTAGGTAGGTAGGTAGGTAGGTAGGTAGGTAGGTAGAGAGGTAGGTAGGTAGGTAGGTAGGTAGGTAGAGGGATAGAGAGAAAAATAGAGAGAAATACAGTAGATAAGTGGGGGGAGATAAATACAGTAGGTAGGGAGAGAGAGTGTGTAGGTAGGTAGGTAGAGGGATCTAGAGAGAGAAAAATACAGTAGATAGGTAGGGGGAGTGTGTGTGTGTGTGTGTGTGTGTAGGTAGGTAGGTAGGTAGGTAGGTAGAGGGATAGAGAGAGAAAAAAGAGTGAGAGAAAGAAAGAGAGAGAAATACAATAGATAGGTAGGGAGAGAGCAAAAGAGTTGGTAGGTTGGTAGGTAGAGGGATAGAGAGAGAAAAATAGAGGGAAATGCGGTAGATAGGTAGGGGGGGGAGAGTAGGTAGGTAGGTATATAGGTAGATAGAGGGTGGAGAAAGAGAGAGAGAAATACAGTAGGTAGGTAGGGAGAGAGAGATTAGGTAGGTAGGTAGATTTATCCAGGTGTATTTATCCATGTGCTGGAGAAGGAAATCACTGACAACCTGTAGCACCTAAAACTTTGTTTCTGCTGGCACAGCACTTGACCAATGTAATTCTCATCAACCACACTAACTAAACAGCTTTCTGAAAGGGGGAAAAAGTTTTTGCACACTGCAGACCTCCCCAAAATCCCCCCCCAAAAAAAGCATGAATATCCTTGGTGGGGCATGAATAGTGCTCCTGGAGGGGGTCAAAAACAAACAAAACCCGGCCCATTTTTTGTGAAAACTGGCTGTTGTTTTGTCAAAAAATTGCATGCATAGCCTTATGGAATCTTATAGAGTGATGCAGGGGGCTGGGGGGGGGACACAGCCCGTTTTTCACTCATTTCTGCCTTCCCCAGCCCTCAGGAGATCTCTGAAAGCCTCCAAAAGGCTATGCCCGACCATTTTGGTGTTGGGGGCAGGGCTTCAGGAGGCAAAAATTGCTGCATTCTGTGTATAAGACGCACCCAGATTTTCTGCCTCTTTTTAGAGGAAAAAAGGTGTGTCTTATACTCCGAAAAATATGGTACCTTATGTCAGGGTTCCAAATAGCATCCTCAATAAAATCAGAATCCGAGGCAAAGGGTTCCTCAAAACTCCAATTTATTAAGAGAGCCAATTTGGCACATCTAGGAAAACCCGAATCTGAAAGCTTCCAGTCCCCCCCCCTCAGTTGAAAGTTCAAGACCCTGCCCAGTACCCACAAGTCCATCACATGGTCCAATCAGTCATTGCCACAAAGGAAGATTCCTCTCATCCACATCCGTCCAGGTGCAGGGAGGAGGCAACCTTGACTTTCTGAGAAGGAATGTTATTTTGGCTACACATCTCCTAAACTCCATACAATCACCCTTCACAGTTTCCCATAGCAGACTATGCTTGAATATGTCACAGTCTTGAAGCCCTATACCACGATGGCTTCCAAAGCTGACATCTCACATAGTTACATACGTACATGAAACCATGTCATTACTTAAGTTTGCTTAAGGTTCAAATAAACTGCTAAGGAAGACTTGTGTGTGTTAGGAGAACATTCAGTTCATATTATAACTGATGCTTTACTTCGGTGGTCACCATCAATATTTCTCTCATCCTCTCTGTTTTTTCTTTAAGTATGGGGTGGGAAAAGGTTGGAAACTGTACATTTTGGAGTATCCCCCCTGATTGTTCTGATCTAGGCTTCCCAAGAGCATAATGCAAACTCCTTGTCCTGACAAAACCCCTTTTTTATTAATTTACTGTGAATTCTGCTCATTCACATCCAGCAAAGTCTTTCGAGGGAGGATTTACAGTCACAGACCTTATCTGTCTTGGAGAGCTGCCAGGCCGCAAAACTTGGCAAGGAGTCTTGGAGAATCACAAACCAATTAAGCAAACCAATAGTCTCCTGCAAACTCCACTCCCCTTTTGCTCCTCTTTTATTTCCTCTTGGAGGGCCATTCATCGTCCACCTGTGGCTTTACTCCCAAGTCGACCCCCTACCTCTGAAGGCAGCTGATAACTGGCATACGGCTCTGGCCCCCTCTCTGTCTCCGACACAGAGCCCTCATCAGAGCCTTCCCCAGACTCCCGGAGTGGCCCATCTTCTTCCCCAACCTCCTCACTGTCCGACTCAGGGGTGGGTTTCAACCGGTTCACGGCAGTCCCTGCGAACCGGTTGGTCGGCGAACCCGGAAGTAAGTAACTTCCGGGAACGGCGACTGGCCCGCCCGCCCGCCCGCGTTGCTTACCTGGTTTTGATGAGTTCTGCGCTTCCACGCATGCGCAAGACGCATACAGCGCCTGTGCGATCCTCCAGGAGCAGCTGGAGCATCGCACAGATGCTAGTATGCATGCATGCGCCGCGCACGTGCACGAGGACACCGCCGGCCCTGTTCCAACCGAACCAGTTGGAACGGGGCGAGAAACCCACCCCTGGTCCGACTCCACTGCCAGCTTCACTAGTGGGCCACAACACAATGATTTCCCATTGATTTTCAGTTGTGTGGAGTCGATATCAACAAACAGGGAAGATTAGATTGGATGTTAGATTTTTTTTTTTTCCAGCCTAAAGTAGAATTACCAAGATATTTGCCTCGAGTAAGTTATTTTATTTTATTTTACACCAAAGTCTTTGTGCTGCCTGACTCCCAACTATTACCCCAGTACAAAGGATTCTCTGTGTGGCCGATGCAGCTATAGCTTTGTGTTTCATCCCTTTGTATTTAAACTCTACAACAAAACTAGCTCTTTTGATGAAAATACATATCTACTCCCACCTGTTTTGTAGGAAATGAAATTGCTTCGAATATTAAAATTAGCACTTTTTAATAACAGATATGTGATACCATCCATTGAAGTCAAGCTTGAATTTATCTTAGGACTGTATATGTCACAGCCCTAGAGTATTTATAGAGTAGTTTTAAAAGTTCATTAAACTCAAGAGATTAGATATTGCCCGGAGCGGTGTTCCATAAAAGAGAAAAAAAATATAGTGCTATTACTTGGTAAAATGTTGTGCTATGTTGTTAATTTAACTCCCCTGAGTTCTCATCTTCTGATTCAAAAGACATTTCCTCATGCTGTTAAATTTGACATTTTCAAAGAATCTTGGCCTGTGTCTCAAAAGCTTTCACCAGAAATTCAATATTGCACATTCATTTCGAAGGGAGACAGAGACGAGGGAGAGTGAAGAGGTGGAAATGTCAAGCACATTGGTCTTCTCCATTTATTTTACCGTGTCACTTTAGTTACTGAAACTGTGTTTGTTCACCCCCCCCCTCCCCTGCTAAAACATGGTTAGGTCAAAACTGTAGGAGAAGGAGTGGCAGATCCTGGGAGCAGAGTTAAAAAAGGGATCGGCCTAGAATCTCTACATACCCATAAGTAAACTAATCCAACCTCCCTTGAATTCTGTTGACCTTTATTTAACTCCAAGCAGGTGCTAACACAGTTAGTTGAGAATATTAATGTCAGGCACAAAAGATCAGGTTCACACATGAAGGTCCAATTAAACTGACTTATTGCTACTCATATAGGGATGCGGTGGCTCAGTGGCTAAGACGCTGAGCTTGTTGATCAGAAAGGTCGGCAGTTCTCCGGTCGAATCCCTAGCGCCACGTAACAGAGTGAGCTCCCGTAATTTGTCCCAGCTTCTGCCAACCTAGCAGCTCAAAAGCATGTAAAAATGCAAGTAGAAAAATAGGGACCATCTTTGGTGGGAAGGTAACACCGTTCCATGCACCTTTGGCATTTAATCATGCCAGCCACATGACCAGGGAGACGTCTCTGGACAGCGCTGGCTCTTTGGCTTTGAAACAGAGATGAGAACTGCCCCCTAGAGTCAGGAACAATTAGCACATATATGTGAGGGAATCTTTACGTTATTGCTACTCATGCCTATGCACAGGAATCCTCTCAACTATGGATTAGTACAGGGGTGTCAAACTCTCATTGTTATGGCAGTGTCACATGACTTATAGGGACTTCCTCCCTATTTGCTAAACCGTGCATGGGTGTGGCCAGCGTGTGATGCCTCCGGCCCCCGGGCCAGGAGTTTGACAACCCTGGATTAGGACCTGTTGGAGTTAAATAAGGGTCAACAGAATTTCAAACGAAGCTGGACTTAGCTTGCTTGTGCTACGCAGGGGATTCTAGGCTTATCCCTCTTTTAACTCCACCCTCAAGATCCATCAGTCCTTCTCCTACAAAATCTTGCTTAGATTTTGAAGAAAAAAGCAAAAAAGGAAAGCATTTTTAAACTCTTGGGCTTCTTTTGAGAAAGATAAAAAAATGGAGACAAAGTTCACCTGGTGAGGCAAGTGTGTCAATTGACAATCTGGGTACTCAACAAGTTTTACCTATGATTCGTGCCTGTAAAACTGTAAACTGTATGTCAGGTGGAAATATTTCCACTTCTTTCTATAGGTGATCAATATAGGGGACTTATCTGCAAACTTGAGGAAACATCACACTGAAATGATCTTAATTCAGCTGTAGGTATAACAGGCTTTGACTTTAAGCAAAAAAAAATAGGGAATGAAGACATTTTTTATTATATATGGAAATAGGGAACTAGCATTTTGCAAAGAGCAGTTCCATTTACTGTATTTTTCAGAGTATAAGACAACCAAGATTTTGAAGAGGCAAATAAAAAGGTTTTGCACTCTGTAGACCTCCCAAAAATGCCCAATTTTTTGTCAAAAAAGGGACATGAGTAGTCTTTAGGAGGCTTGTAAAGTGCTCCTGAGGACTTGGGGGGCAAAAACAAGCAAAAAAAGGGTCAATTTTTCACAAAAACGGGCTCGTTTTTTGTCAAAAAAGGATATGCCTAGACTTTAGGAGGCTTATAGAGTGTCCCTAGGGGCAGGGGTGGGGGCAAAATGAGCAAAAAACAGGCCTTTTTTGCTCATTTTTGTCCTCCCCAGCCCCCAGGAGCACTCTGGAAGCCTTATAAGGGCTATGCATGGGCATTTTTGCAAAGGGGGCAGGGTTTTGGGAGGCCAAAAATGCTGTATTCAGTGTATAAGATGCACCCAGATTTTCACCCTCTTTTTTTGAGGGAAAAAGGCATGACTTAGACTCCGAAAAATACGATAATTACATTAATGACTTTTTAACAGTGTTTTTACAATGCACATGTTTGTTTATTTAATACCTCATCTTTATTATTTTTTTATAAACTGCTTAACATGGAGAACATATTTAATACTCTTTCCTCCTCTTATTTTTCCCACAATAATCTTGTGAGGTGGGTTGGGCTGAGAAAGAGGAATTGGCTAAAAGTCACCCTTTCATGCTTAAGGCGGGACAAGAATTGACAGTCTTCTGAGAATTGGTCTAAATTCACCTAATCAGCTTTCATGCCTAAAATGGCATACTAGACTAGAACTCACAGTCTCCTAGTGATTGGCCCAAATTCATCCAATTCATAGTCTCCTGCTTTCTAGCCTGCCATCTTAACCATCAGACCAAACTTACTGTATTTTTCGGAGTATAAGATGCACCCTTTTCCCTCAAAAAAGAGGCTGAAAATCTGGGTGCGTCTTATACACTGAATACAGCATTTTTTTTGCCTCCTGAAACTCCGTCCCCTTCACCAAAATGGACCTGCATAACTTTTAGGAGGCTTTCAGAGAGCTCCTGGGGACTGGGGAGAGCAGAAATGAGTGAAAAATGACCTGTTTTTTGCCCTCTAGCCCCCAACAGCACTCTATAAGCTTCCTAAAAGCTATCCATGCCCTTTTTTGAACAAAAAATGGGCCCAACTTCATGAAAAATGGGCCCTTTTTTGCTTGTTTCTGCCCCTCCCTCCGGAGCACTCTACAAGCCTCCTAAGGGCTATTCATGGTCTTTTTTTAAAAACAAAACGGGCCTGTTTTCACAAAAAATGGGCCGTTTTTGGGAGATGTGCAAAGTGCAAAAACATTTTTTTTTAATTTTCATCTTCAAAACCTTGCTGCGTCTTATACTCCAGTGTGTCTTATACTCCTAAAAATATGGTATATTATACTAGCTGGATACCCCTGCTTTGCTACAAAACTATGTGATCTGGCTTGGTAATTTGAAAAAATCCTTTCTTAGCAAGCACGTAAAAGGCAAGAGGAACATATGTGCCAAATTTCAAGTTTGTAGGCTTCACAGTTCTGGAGATTTCATGATGATGCATGAGTGGTATTTCGCATTTATCTATACCAGTGTTTCTCAACCTTGGCAACTTTAAGTCCTGAGGATTTCAACTCCCAGAATTCCCCAGCCAGCTGTGCTGGCTGGGGGATTCTGGGAGTTGAAGTCCCCAGGACTTAAAGTTACCAAGGTTGAGAAACACTGATCTATACAGATTATCTTATATTAATATGGTGGAGAGAAAAAAGGAAAGGTATACAGAGCTGTAGTAAATAAATTGAAGAATGGAAACAGAATCAAGGTAATGTGCAATTGGGAGATCTGAGGAGTATGAGCTATACAACTGACAACCCTCAATTTAAATCTCACTTAGACAGATCCTGGAAATATATATGCATGTGGTGTGTGTAAAGATGTGTCTGAAGGCAACGTGAAGGCAGGGATGAATAATAAGTTTTTCTTCTTTGCAGAAAAATGAAAGAAAATTCTTTGAACATTGGGGGAGGGAAAAGAATCCGTTGCATCTCCAATGAGCAACACATCACAATCCTAAAATTCGTGGTGTTTTTATCCACATGACAGTTGTTGAACTCAGTTACTTTTAATGATTCCAAGCGTGAGTTTACCATTGACTGTACTGAAAGCACATCTAGTGTGAACTGCACTGATACGTACTGAAAACAAACCTAGATTATTCCACTCAGTTCTCAAGTGTTCCTAGATCAACGTCATAACAAAGCAACTCTTCATTTGCAAAGAATTCGTTGCATTTTTATTCCCTATAAAGTCTGCCTCTCAGAAAAGCAATGTGTGAGTTCGGAATGTATTTCTTTTCATTTCACAATAAACAACAGATATACTATATTCAGCCCTGAACCCTTGGAATACGGACAGAGATGTAAAAGGTGAAGGCAGCATCATTCATATTTAAATACAAGTAGTCCTCCGAGTTATGTCCATTCATAATTAAGACGGTGCTGAATGAATACAGGCAGTCCTCAACTTACGACCACAATCGATCCCCAAATGTATATTGCTAAGCGAGACTCTGGTGAGTTTTGTTGCATTTTACGACCTTTCTGGCCACAGTTAGGTGAATCATTGCAGTTGTTAGGTGAACCTGGTTTCCCCATTGACGTTGCTTGTTAGACGATCGCCAAAGAGGATCACATGATCTTGGGACACTGCAGCCGTCATAAATATGAAACAGTTGCCCAGTCTCTGAATTTTGATCATGTGACTATGGGGATGCTGGAATGGTCATGTGAAAAATGGTCATAAGTCACTTTTTTCAGGGCCGTTGTAACTTTTGAAGGGTCACTAAATGGACTGCTGCATGTTAAAGACTGCCTGCTGTAGTTATGGCCAGTCCTCAGAATTTCAGCCATCCTTGCAGCCCTTCAGTGATTTGATCATGATTTGGGCACTTATACTTGATTGCAGCACCCATAATCCTATGGGCCATTTGCCAGCTCTTCAATAGGCTTCCCCAGAAATGCAGTGGGGAAGCTGGCAGGAAAAGTCACAAGTCACTGTGGTAAGTTGTCTCTCCCATCTGTGTGCACTCACTCCTAGCCACTTGTATGCATGCCACACTGGCCGCTCACACACCCCTGTACATGCCAGTGAACTGTCCCCAACTCATCCCTTCACCCCTTCCCTCTTCCTCCATGCCCCCTTTCTCCCACCTGACTTTGTTTGTGAGAAGCTGGGAGGTTGTTGCCTCTTTTAATCACCTAATATGAGATTCGGTTAATGATGGCAACTGAGGCTGTAGGGATTTCCATCATTTTGGGACTGCATTGTTTAGCAACAGAAATCCTGGTCCTAATTGCCATTGTAAGTTGAGGACTTATCTATACAACAATGAGGAAACAATTATGAAAAAAAAACTAGGCAATGAAGGATATTTTAGTGTGAAAACTAGGCAATGAAGGATATTTTAGTGTGAAAACTAGGTAATGAAGGATATTTTAGTGCGAAATCCTGGTCCTAATTGCCATTGTAAGTTGAGGACTTATCTATACAACAATGAGGAAACAATTATGAAAAAAAACCAGGCAATGAAGGATATTTTAGTGCGAAAACATGGGCAAGGCTTTTTCCTCCTCTGTCTTGATCTTCAGCTGAGCGTTGAGATGCTTGTTGTTGTTGCTGTTGTTGTTTTCTTATTCATTTCCTTAGGGGGAAGATTTTCAGAAAATTCTTAAGAGCAGTTTGGGATTTCAGGCAAGAGCTAGCTATCATTTGCAACCAGGAAATGGAGAGAAGCTCTCTTTATTAACATCAGATCAAAATGTGGCTTGAAGCAAGCAATCAAACTGTAGTTTATTTCTCAGCAGGGTGTATCCTGGCTCGGAAAGTGAGTTAAACTATCCCATGACTTCAAAAAGGCAGGGCCTTATTCGTCGTCTGCAAGGCAAGGTGGTGTTTGCTCTGAGGAAAGAATTACTGCTGCTTAAACTAGGGGTGTCAAACTCAAAGCCCGATCTATGGGTTGCTTAGATCTGGCCCATGGGGCCACTATGGAAACAGCGGAGGATTGGCCCGCGGTGCCTCTACCAGCGAAAATGGAGCTCGCAAGACATCCCTCCCAAGTTCTCTTTTCTCTGGCCGAGGGTTGCAAGAGGCAGTCGCAGCTGAAAATGGAGCTCGGGAACCCGTTTTTGCTGGCAGAATGCTCAGGTCACCACAGATGCCTCTGACATGAGTGACATTGAGCTAACCATGTTCACCCTGGCAATGCCCACCCCGATCCCCCAAGGTCAAACACCACGCTGATGTGACACCGCCCCCCCCCCCAATGAAATTGAGTTTGACACCCCTAGCTTAAAACCTCTGAGGTTTTAGAGATGCTCCTAAGACTAATCTGACCACATTAGGCCCAATCCTAGTTTGGGAGTTAAGTTGACAGTCAACGGTTTTGTGGGAAATCCGTCAACAAGAGTCACCCCAGTTTCAAAGCTGAGGTGCTCAAGGAGAAGAGTTCATTAACCATAAGATGGTGGCGGGGGGAGTGCTGGAATTAAACTACAATGGATATAAAAGGGAAATTTCACAAAGGGACACAGTGGCTCAGTGGCTAAGACGCTGAGCTTGTCGGTCAGAAAGGTCGGCGGTTTGGCGGTTCGAATCCCTAGCACTGCATAACAGAGTGAGCTCCCGTTACTTGTTCCAACGTCTGCCAACCTAACACTTCGTAAAAAATGCAAGTAGAAAAATAGGAACCACCTTTGTTAGGAAGGTAACAGCGTTCTGTGCACCTTCGGCGTTTAGTCATGCCGGCCACATGACCATGGAGACGTCTTCGGACAGCGCTGGCTCTTCAGCTTTGAAACGGAGATGAGCGCCGCCCTCTAGAGTTGGGAACAACTAGCACATATGTGTGAGGGGAACCTTTACCTTTAGTAACAAAAAGCAATCAACCACTATTTTATAGGTAGCAATGATACTTAATTGGCTGTGCCATATGATGATTTGCGGGTATTAAAGAAATTGTCCCAAGGCCTTGGCCCCTGATTCTTCCAAACGTTCACTCATGTCGAAGACCCACAGAGCTCCAACAGGGCTTCCATTTAGAAAACAAGCCATAATTACAGCATTAAAAACTGTTGTTTGTGTCTTCTGTTCAGTATCAGCCTTTCATTGAGCTATTTACTTTGATTTTGGTTCACCGGATTCAAAGGTGAATTCTTTTTCCCTCTTGGCAATGATTACCTCATCAAAGATTTTTGAAAAATGCATTTAATGTACACATAAAAGACTCCCTCAATTAGAGGCTTGGGTCTCCATGGTCGCTATTATCATTCTTCATTAAAATCTGATCCTTATCAATTAAAAACTGGAAGGCAAAAGAATTGTTTAATAGTGATGCTGTTTTCTGCTATTAAAGGATAGGAGCACCTGGTTTGTTTCCATTAGTTGTAAGAAAGATTAGAATCTCTCCATAGGACAGGCTTAACTTGGTTTGGACAAATCTTTAATTTGAAGTCCAGGCACTCCTCAACTTAGTTCCCCAATTCTGTTGCTAAGTGAAACATTTTAAAGAGGATTTTGCCTCATTTTTTTGACCTTTCTTGCCACAGTTGCTAAGTGAATCACTTCAGTTGTTAAGTTAGTTATGTGGTTGTTAAGTGGAGCTGGCTTCCCCATTGACTTTGCTTGTAAGAAAGTTGCAAAAGGTGATCATATGACTCCAGAACACAGCAACCATCATAAATATGAATTGTCAAACATCCAAAGAAGTGTGGAAAATAGCAATAGCATAGCAATAGCACTTAGACGTATATGCCGCTTCACAGTGCTTTACAGCATTCTCCCTAAGCGATTTACAGAGTCGGCATATTGCCCTCCCAACAATCTGGGTCCTCACTTTACCGATTTTAGAAGGTTGGAAGGCTGAGTCAACCTTGAGCCTGGTGAGAGTCGAAATGCCAAATTGCAGGCAGCCGACAGGCAGCAGAAGTAGCCTGCAGTACTGCATTCTAACCACCATGCCACTGCAGCTGTGGTCATAAGTCACTTTTTCAGTGCCATTATTGGATTGGATTGGATTTATTACATTTATATGCCGCCCTTTTCCCCGAAGGGGACTCAGGGCGGCTCACAATTCAGTCAGGGAAGGGGTACAGACAGGGGATAAAAAACAACATAACAATACACAATTTAAAACACACAACAACCATACCATTCGAGGAGGGGGGCAAAAGCTCTTTAGCCCCAGGCCTGTCGGAACAGCCAGGTTTTAAGGGCTTTGTGGAAGGCTTGGAGGGTGGTGAGGGTTCGAATCTCCACAGGGAGCTCATTCCAGAGGGTCGGAGCAGCCACAGAGAAGGCTCTCCTCCGGGTAGTCGCCAGTCGTCATTAGCCAGCGGATGGAATTCGGAGGAGGCCTAATCTGTGGAATCTAATCGGTCTATTGGAGGTAATTGGCAGCAGGCGGTCTCTCTCTCTCTTATCACGTTGAACGGTCACTAAACAAACTGTTTTTTAGCCGAGGACTACCTATACTGTTTGGATCAGACCTGGATACCATGAAAAACAGTTATCTGTTTTACCCATTGATCTGCCAGCATCCCAAAATCAGTAGTTCAATACGGAAACCTCTGCTGACATTGCTTTCCAGACCAATTTAGGGTGATTCCATCTCTGGGGATATATAAAGTGTCAACATTTTTTTATTCAAAAGCAAGAAGTGGGGGGGGGGGATATTTAGAGACCCTCACGTAATGCTTGCCTGCAACTCTTTAAACCAAATGATGTCTTGTGCCAGGGCTGCACTGCAGCTGCAGAGGGCTGGCACTGCTGGGATGATGGATGTTTTATGTTTCATCATCTGCACTGCTCAGAGCTGTTAATTTTGTAGATCAATAAATAAAGCACACAAGGTGTTTTGCAGAGTTGCAGGCAGGTGCTACATTCACGCCCCCGTGCATTTTGATGCCGTCTTATTTCTTTGAGTCCCAAATGTTACACAGCCATACTATGGAACTAAGCTAGACCCATATTCATCTAGGAAAGCAAACCTCCAATTTACTCGGATTTGAAGCAAAATGCAATAGAGCATCCTAGAATGCAGACTGAGACCTGTATTCCCGATTGGAGTGGGTTTCTTTGTTGTTGTAAAGAATAAAAGTGAGCAGGTGAATGAAAGATAATGAATGCATCTATTTATGTGTACCCTACATTTTTAAATTTTATGTCTAATTTTATTCTAAGGAGATCATCTACGAGATCATGGGACTGGATTAGGGGACTGGAGGCTAAAACATATAAAGAACAGTTGCAGGAACTGTGTATGTCTAGTTTATTGAAAAGAAGGATTAGGGGAGACATGATAGCAGTCTTCCAATATCTCAGGTTCTGCCACAAAGAAGAGGGAGTCAAACTATTCTCCAAGGCACCTGAAGGCAGAACAAGAAGCAATGGGTGGAAACGAATCAAGGAGAGAAGCAACTTTAGAACTGAGGGGAAATTTCCTGACAGTTAGAACAATTAATCAGTGGAACAACTTCCCTCCAGAAGTTGTGAATGCCCCAACACTGGAAGTCTTTAAGAAGATGTTGGCTATCCATTTGTCTGAAGTGATGTAGGGTTTCCTGCCTAGGCAGGGGGTTGGACTAGAAGACCTCCAAGGTCCCTTCCAACTCTGTTATTCTATTCTATTCTATCATCTGCTGGCTCCATCTCTATTCTTCAGTAAAAATAGCTTAGGGAAATAGCTTAGATCAGGGGTGTCAAACTCAAGGCCGGAGGGCCAGATCCGGCCTGGGGTGGGTCTTAGATCTAACCTTGGGGGCCATGCTGGAAACAGCAAAGGAGTGGCCTGCAATGCTTCTGCCAACAAAAACAGAGCTCTGGAGGGCTGTGTGCCCCCCACTCCAAGCTCTCTTTTTAGTGACAGAGGGTTGCAGGAGGCCGTCACAGCCAAAAATGGTGCTCGGGAGCCTGTTTTTGTTGTCAGAGCTCTTGGCACCCCTGACATGAGTGACAAGCTGGCCATGCCCACTGGATACGCCTACCCTGCCCCCCCCCCAAGGTCAAACCCAACCCTGATGTGGCCTTCAATGAAATCGAGTTTGACACCCCTAACTTAAATTGATGTTTCTCAGCCTTGGCCCCTTTAAAATATAGTGGACTGCAACCCCCCAAATTCTTGGCTAGAAAATTCTGGGGGTTGAAGTACGGGTGCCTGAAAATGGCTAAGGTTGAGAAATACTGCTGGGTAAGAAATGTGAAATTTACACAAGCTCAAAATCTGAGAGAAAATTTTTACAAGATGTTCTATAGATGGCATTTAGGTCCTAAAAAGTTGGCTTCTATGTATCCGAATGTACAGCCTAAATGTTGTAGGTGTGGTTCTCTCGATGCTACATATTTTCATATATGGTGGACCTGCCAAAAGGTTAAGGCATTCTGGATAAAAATATGGTGGGTTATGCAAAATATTTTCAAAAGAAGGATAAAGTTTATTCCTCAGTTATTTTTACTAGGTATATGTACTGACTTTACAGTGGTAGAGACTAACTTGATTCTGCACCTAATAACTGCAGCAAGACTGTTGGTGGCGCAATACTGGAAGAAGGAAGACTTGCCTACAATCCAAGATTGGACACTGAAAGTCACAAACTTAGCCGAGATGGCTACAATATCGGCATATCTTAAAGATCACTCAAATAAGAGATATAAACGAGACTGGAAAAAATGGATTGACTATATACAAAATAAATACGGGACCAAGAAATTCCAGTTAGCCTATGCTTAAGATCAGAAATGATTTAAACTGTTAAAAGTTAGTTCAGTAAGAAGAAGCTAAGGTCAATGTAGAATGTCATTAATTTCTTTATTTCTTTTTTCTCAATAGATTTTAGACTGTGTTAGTTAAAAATCCATACCGTGTACGGGTTCTGGGAAGGAGGAGGAGGGTTGGGGGGTGGAGGGAGGGAGGGGCATACAAAAAAAATTGTACTTCAATGTTTTAATGATTGACGAATGATGAAATATTTGTGTTTTTTAAAAGAAATAAAATAAATATTTGTGAGAGAAATACTGGATTATACTATAAATATCATCTACCAGGTAACTCATTGATTTTTTATAGTTCGATGGTGATTTAACAGGGTATGTGTGATGTAATCCATGCCCACGTGAAGGTCAAAAGTGTATATGGAAAACATTTAGACAAAAGGGCATGCTATTAAATTCATAAGTTTCCTTTCTGTTATTCACAGCTTTTGAGTCAATACTTTAAAAAAATTGCATGGATAGAATGAAAGATGAAAAAAGATTGTTAAGAGTCAGATTTTCGTTTAAACTTCATCTTCTTATAGATTTTTTTCTTTGGAGGCATCTTCTTTTTTATTGAAATGTTTTAGTAAATTTTACAAATATTTCCCCTTCCCCTTCCCCTTCCCCTTCAATACTGCAACCTCCTGTCCTGCCTCTTCTTATAGATTTTTATCTCTCTTACATTTACCAACAGACCAGTGGTGGGATTCCAAATCTTTTACTATTAGTTCTATGAGAGAGCACTTTGCACATGGCGCTCAAACACCACCCTCGGTGTTACCGCTAGTGAGCTGTTTTTTTACCTCAGCTGAGGCATGACAATCAGCTCTGCTGTGTGAATCAGCTGAGCTAAAAAACAAGGGAATATAGGGCAGGGGCGAAAGGGCATGGCCAACCAGAGGTGGCAGTTGCTGGTCCTCTGAACCAGTGGTCTCCAACCTTGACAACTTTAAGACGGGTGGAATTGAAGTCCACCGGTCTTAAAGTTGCCAAGGTTGGAGACCACTGCTCTGAACTACTCAAAATCTTTGCTACTGGTTCGTCTGAACCAAACCGAACCAAACCAGCTGAATACCACCTCTGCTGCAGATATACCCTCTACATCCAGAATTAGAAGTTTTTGGGGGGAAATGTATATTTAAGTATTTAAGTATTTAGTAAATTTATAGGCTGCCCAATCCCGAAGGACTCCGGGCGGCTTACAGAAAATACATTTTTTTAAAATAAAGAATTAAAAGAAAACAGAGAAAACCTGATTAAAAACCACATCATGCACTCAGTCTGGTCGGGGCTGGACCTCAGTCATGAGGTCAACAGCCCCAGGCCTACCGGAATAGCCAGGTTTTGGTAGCCTTTCGGAAGGCCATGAGAGTGGGTAGGGTCCGGATCTTTGGGGGTAGTTCATTCCATAGGGTCGGAGCGGCTACAGAGAAAGCCCTCCCCCGGGGAGCTTGCAGCTGACATTGTCTGGTTGACGGCACCTGGAGAAGGCCCACCCTGTGCAATATTTGTGTATTTAACAATTAGAGACCAGATTCAAGAGGTATTGTTTAAAGTTTATTTTTGTAATACCGTTTCTCAGTGTGAAGACTTTCAGGGTGGTTTATAATATCCCTTCTCTCTCTCATCCAAAGAGAGCCACTGGGAGTAAAAACCATTAATTAGAAGTAGGAAATAGGGAATTGATATTCAAGGAAAAACAAAATAAAAAGTGGGATTTTCAAAGGCTGGCATTTGTAATTTTTTTACCATTCTTGGCTCATGGATTAGAAAGAAAATTACCTTTGGTATCCGACACTGAAGAGAGCAAGCACTTTAGTTGATTCCCTCAGACCTTTCTGGAGAGAAATAACAGAACAACAGACATTGTACTTTCAAGTAACTTTATGCTGTGCTTTACATTCAAAGAGAAAAATGCTTGGTTAAAGAAACAGTAGGTAAACATACAATGAACATTTATTAGATCAAGCTAGTAAAAACCTGCCTCTTTTCTGAATCCTCCTTCTTATTTTTTTCCCCAGACCAAATGTGTGTTTGTAAATTAGAAATATGGTTTACGACAGCTGCCTACTCAGTGTAAAAGCAAAATAAACAGATAACAATACAACAAACTACAATTTTTTTTTCATGGAAATACTCAGTGCACAGTGTTCAATCCCAATTTTCACCAGTCTGCTAGTGGCACTGGACAATTTTCTAAGAAAAGGAAAAAAAGAAAAGGAAAGGTGTGTGTGTATGTGTTGATTTACTTTATTCAAGAATATTTGTGATCCACCTTTAATCAGATCTTCTGTTGTTTGCCAGCTGATTCATTCCTATAGTAAGAGACACACAAGCAAGGACTAGAATGCTCATATATCATATTAGAGACAATTTGATAACTTGATATCTCTATTCACTTGAGTTGCCATCTGCAGTCAGCTTAATGATCTGGACAATCCAGAGAACAGCATCAAATCTGATTTATTGCTAAGGACATGTTGCCTTTTGTGGGAAAACAGACTGAAATTTCCCCTTCACAAAATATAAGCCCTGTCGCCTTTTCACATAGGATCAAAAGAGAAGGGTAATTCTTTTTTCCCCCTTTTTTTTCCCCCTAATCCACAGCCATTATAGTTTTTGTGAATGCTTCTTCCGCAATTTAAAATGTATTTAGCAATTAAAGGAATTAGAAAGACATTCAGATCCATCAACCGATTTGCCCTTTTCATGATGCTAAAGACTTTTGTTATCCTCCAATATGTTTCTCATTTGGGAGGAAATGGAGCTCCCGTCTTGGCCAATAAACATGAATTATTGCCTTTAGCAACACATCTTAGGAAAGGTATGGACACGTATGGATGTATTTACTTTCTGAATTGTATCAGAAGCAGGAGAAAGCAATGAAAAACCACTTCCTGTTTTTGCCTTTCTAGCCTCACCTGGAAAACTCAGAAGAATATTTTTTTCCATTCCCTGTTCATCCTTGCTTACTGTATGTGGCACACGGTTCCACCACAAAACCGCGTTCGACTAAAGCGCGCTCGACGAAACCGCGTAGCTGACATCATCACAGCACGACAACAGCGCGGAGAAAAAAGCACGCTGTAAATGCTAAAGCTAAAATTAACCCCTAAACCTAATCCTAAACCTAACCCTAAACCTAACCCTTAACCTAACCCTAAACCTAACCCTAAACCTAACCCTTAACGTAACGCTAAACCTAATCCTAACCCTTAACCTAACCCTAAACCTAACCCTAACCCTTAACCTAACCCTAAACCTAACCCTAACCCTTAACCTAACCCTAAACCTAACCCTAAACCTAACCCTTACCTTAACTTGAATCAGCTTGTTTCAAAGCGCTATTTGAAGCACCCTTTTTTCTCCGCGGTCACTGTTGTCGCCCTGCTGATGATGTCAGCAACGCGGTTTAATCGGGCGCGCTTTAGTGGAGCGCGGTTTTGTCGTGCCACGGTGGCACACACCCTGTGTGGCCTCCCATATTTGGAAATGGTTGGGGAGATCAGAGCATGATACTCTTTGAGTATCATCAAAACATTTCTAGTGTCTGAGTCAAGGTAGCTTGTCTTAAGTCTGTGCATTTTGCCTGCAAGGCCTGGGGATCAAGAACCAGCCTGGATGACTACTGATAGGGAGGCAGACCATAGGAGGAGGATGGGTGGGTGATGCCCTTTGCTTTTAATAAGTAATTGCTCTTGCTATGGGTTCTGCACAGAGTTTCTGCAAAGCCAATTGAACTTCATTTCTCCACCCAAGTTACCAGAAATATTTGCAGGATCTTATCACGGGGACTGTTGACTGGTTATCGAAGCTCCAATTTCTAACTGTGTTTCTGTTCCCACTTGTGTGACTGTTCAGTTATCTTGAACCTCCCTGATGTCTATTTTCTATTAACTACCAGCTCACATTTTGAAAATCATCCTGGGGACACAACATTGGCAAATGGCTCGCACCGCTCAGTGAATTCCAGTTCTGAAACCTTATTTAGGAAGAAGAAAAAAACCATTCCTTTCCATAGAATCTTTTTAAAAAGTTGCTTTATAGTTCTGATTTTTGTGTCTTCTCGGTGTCATCTCTATAGAAAGAAAAAGAATACAGAATGACTCAGTGGTAGTATTCGATTTTTCTCCCTACAGGTTCTGTGGGGGTGGCTTGGGGGTGGTGGTCATGTGACTGAGTGGGTGTGGCCAACTCAACAATCACTCACACCCACACCCACTCAGTCACATGATCCCCTCCCAAGCCACGCCCACAGAACCTGGTACAAAAAAAAATTAATTTCTACTTATCTACCTATTTTCTGCCCAGGCCTGGCCTAATCTGTCAAAAACCTCCTCCTGCATACCACTCACTCTCCCTTTTCCAGTGCTGTTTCTACTCCTAGCCCTGCTTCCTCCCCCAGAGCCAGAGGTCGCTACCAGTTCGGTGAACCAGGTCAAATTTCACCTGAACTGGTGCAAACCGGCTGAATACCACCTCTGGAATGACTCCATTCTTAAAGGAGAGGCTGAATTAATTCCCTTCTCTCCCAAATAGATCATGGTGTGTTGGCTTAGTCTCTGTAGATCAACACAATTACACCCCTTTTTACACTTTAGGGAAGCAAAAAGGGCCAGTGGTATTCTGAAGACTTGAAGAAATGACCTACCTGTAGAGAATTTTTCATTGTTATTTGGGATGAGGCCAATGTAAGAAAATAAAGGTTATAGATTGCAGGTAGTAAACTAACAAGAAACAAAACACTTTGCAAGAGGAATACTTCATCAGGATGGTACTTGGTTTTACCCTTCTGCTTTTATCACCTTGCCCGTAACAAATCTTTCTAACCATCTACAAGAACGTTCATCACCCAAAGTTTGTCTGAATCTACAAAAGCTATGCAAATATCTACAGCCTTTATTATCTCTGAATGTCATGAGACTGCAACCTTTCATTGCTGCTATTTACTAAGGATGGGTCCTAATTTTAAGTCCCCACCATCTCTAATGCATTAGTTTCAGCAATATTTACATTTATATTTGCATTTACATTTGATTTACATTCAAAGCAATATTGCCTTTTAGTCAGTCTTAGTTCCTTTTTTTCTTACAGGACTGCAGAAATCTTTGTCACTTCTTATTCTGACGTATTGCATACTACTTCCTACACCAGTGGGTCTCAACCTTCCTAAAGCCGCGACCCTTTAATACAGTTCCTCATATTGTGGTGACCCCCATCATAAAATTATTTTATGTTTTCCGTATTTTTTTTAAAATATGTGTTTTCCGATGGTCTTAGGCGACCCCTGGGAAAGGGTCATTCAACCCCCAAATGGGTCGTGACCCACAGGTTGAGACCTGCTGTCCTAGACCAATCTGGAACTTCTTAATCCAACCTAGAACTGACTAGTTCAATCTAGAATTATGGATTTTTCAAATGGTCTCGGGCCAAATCCTAACTAGTGCTGATCTTACGTAGGTTTCTAGATTAATGAAAGTTGGTAATTCCTAGTCAAAAGCCCAATGTGGACATAAAATCCATGAAGTTGCAAGGTGTCAAACTCAATACAGTATACAGAATGATAGAGTTGGAGGGAACCTTGGAAGTCTTCTTGAGCAGGAGACCCTATACCATGGGTATTGAACTCATAGTGTCACGTTGCCGTCACGTGACATTTCAGAATGTTTTTCCCCTTTGTGGAGGTGGGTTGGGCGTGGCCTGCACATGATGCATCTGGCCCACAGGGCACCAGTTCGACATCCCTGCCCTATACCATATGGAACAAATGTCTGTCCACTCTCTTCTTAAAAACCTCCAGTGATGGAGCACCCACAACCTCTGGTTGCAAGCCTTTCCACTGATCAGTTGTTCTCACGGTCAAGACATTTCTCTGTTGAAATACTCAGTTGGAAGGAGATTTAGATGACAGACAGACAGACAGACAGACAGACAGACAGACAGACATAGTGTCAGTGTTCCAACTAACTCCTCATTGCAATTCAGAACTCCAAGACAAAGTCCATTGAAGTAAGATTTTATTAGAGTAGTTGTATTGGCACATCAGGGGAAAATCCAAATCTGA